>NC_092712.1:324171070-324262990 GCF_047496885.1 Scyliorhinus torazame | reverse complement strand
GTGGTAGAAGCGACCGTCCGCCTCGAAGGCAGTGTATGGCCGGTCCGACTTCCGGACGGGGAGCTGGTGGTCGGCGGATTTCAGGTCAATTATTGAGAAGACCCGGTACTGCGCAATCTGATTGACCATATCAGATATGCGTGGGAGGGGGTACGCGTCAAGCTGCGTGTACCGATTGATGGTCTGGCTGTAGTCCACGACCATCCTGTGTTTCTCCCCAGTTTTAACCACTACCACTTGGGCTCTCCAGGGGCTGTTGCTGGCCTCGATAATACCCTCCTTAAGCAGCCGCTGGACTTCGGACCTGATAAAGGTCTTGTCCTGGGTGCTGTACCATCTGCTCCTAGTGGCAATGGGCTTGCAATCCGCAGTTAGATTTGCAAAAAGGGAGGGGGGGATCGACCTTGAGGGTCGCGAGGCCGCTAATGATAAGGGGGGGTAAGAGCCCGTCGAATTTGAGGGTGAGGCTCTGGAGGTTGCACTGGAAGTCCAGGCCCAACAGGAGTGCAGCGCAGAGATTAGGAAGGACATGGAGGGGGAAGTTACTAAATTCTACGCCCTGGACCGTGAGGGTGACTGTACGAAAGCCTCGGATCGGGACGGAGTGGGATCCGGAGGCTAGGGAGATCCTTTGATTGGCCGGGTGGACCGCGAGGGACCAGCGCCTTACCGTATCTGGGTGAACGAAGCTTTCGGTGCTCCCGGAGTCCAGCAGGGGCGAGGTCGCGTGGCCGTTGATTTTAACCGTCGGCGGCGCGGTGGCCAGGTTGTGCGGGCGAGATTGGTCCAGCGTCATCGAAGCGAGTTGCGGGTAGCCGTCGGACGCTTCGGGTGGCGAGCTGGTGCGGTTCCGATGTTGAGATGTCCGACGACCTGTGGGCAACAAGATGGCGGCACCCATGGTGCGCACATTGTGGGGTCTGGACAAGATGGCGGCGCCCATTGGTCACACATGGACCTGGGAGGAGAAGATGGATGCTCCCATTGTGCGTCTGGCGTGGGGGAGGGGGCGATAGCGGGCGCGATCACAGCGACTGCGCGGGCCTGGCAGACAGCAGCGAAGTGGCCCTTTTTACTGCAGGCTTTACAAACTGCAGTGCGGGCCGGGCAGTGTTGGCGGGGGTGCTTCTGCTGACCGCAGAAGTAGCAGCGGGGACCCCCGGGGTGCGCGGATTGGCGTGCGGCGCAGGCGTATTGCGAAGGCAGGGCCCCGGCTGAGGAGGTCGGCGGGGTCCAGGAGGGGTAGGAAGGGGTAGAAGGGTGGACAGCGCGGCGGGAGGGGTACGACTGTACGTTACGGGATGCGACTGTCATGGAGAGCGCCAAGGTTTTCGTCTCCGCCAGTTCGAGCGTGGCCCCTTCCAGTAATCTTTCTCGGATGAGGTCCGACGCAATCCCCGTCACGAAGGCATCGCGCATGAGGAGATTCGCGTGTTCGGCGGCCGTGACGGCCTGACAGTCACAGTCCCGGACGAGTGGAATTAGGGCCCGCCAGAAGTCTTCGATGGACTCACCAGGTAGTTGCGAGTGGGTGGTGAGTACATGCCTGGCGAAGAGTGTGTTCACCTTCTGCGCGTAGTGTTCTTTGAGGAGTTCCATTGCTTTTGTGTAATTCGTGGCGTCTTGGATCAACGGGAACACACTGGAGCTCAGTCTGGAGTACAGGACGTTTATCTTCTGAGCCTCCGTTGACCCGGGGTCCGCCGCGTTGCTGTAAGCCTCGAAACATGCGAGCCAGTGAGTAAAGTCTTTCCTGGCGTCGGGCGAGTGCGGATCCAGCTGCAGGCGATCGGGCTTAATTCTGATATCCATTCTGTGGAAAATCTGACTGTAATAAATTGATGCGCGATCAATTGCACAAAGACTAAAGTTGGGGACAACTGTGGCTTTATTACATTCAGATGCGAGGCCTCCTGCTGCAGCTGGCGAAATGGCAGGGCACTGGAGGTCATGCATATTTATACAGTTCTCCGTGGGCGGAGCCAGCCGGCAGGAGCTACCGGCGAACCTGTAGTGCAGGTCCTACCTTACATCTCCAATTACAGCGGATCACCACAAGAACAAAGAAACGTGCAGCACAGGAACAGGCCCTTCGGTCCTCCAAGCCTGCGCCAATCATGCTGCCCGACTAAACTAAAATCTTCTACACTTCTGGGGTCCGTATCCCTCTATTCCCATCCTATTCATGTATTTGTCAAGATGCCCCTTAAATGTCACTATCATCGCTGCTTCCACCACCTCCTTCGGCAGCGAGTTCCAGGCACCCACTACCCTCTGTGTAAAACACTTGCCTCGTACATCTCCTCTAAACCTTGCCCCTCGCACCTTAAACCTATTGACCCCTCTACCCTGGGGAAAAGTCTCTGATTATCCATTCTGTCTATGACACTCATAATTTTGTATACCTCTATCAGGTCGCTCCTCAACCTCTGTCGTTCTAGTGAGAACAAAGCGAGTTTATTCAACTGCTCCTCATAGCTAATGCCCTCCATACCAGGCAACATCCTGGTAAATCTCTTCTGCACCCTCGCTAATGCCTCCACATCCTTCTGGTAGTGTGGCGATCAGAATTGAACACTTTACTCCAAGTGTGGCCTAACTAAGGTTCTACACAGCTGCAACATGACTTGCCAAATTTTATACTCAATGCCCCGGCCAATGAAGGCAAGCATGCCGTATGCCTTCTTGACTACCTTCTCCACCTGTGTTGCCCCTTTCAGTGACCTGTGGACCTGTACACCTAGATCTCTCTGACATTCAATACTCTTGAGGGTTCTACCATTCACTGTATATTCCCTACTTGTATTAGACCTTCCAAAATGCATTACCTCACATTTGTCCGGATTAAACTCCATCTGCCATCTCTCCGGCCAAGTATCCAACTGATCTAAATCCTGCTGTATCCTCTGACAGTCCTCATCGTTACCTGCAATTCCACCAAACTTTGTGTCGTCTGCAAACTTCCTCATCAAACCAATTACATTTTCCTCCAAATCATTTATATATACGACAGACAGCAAAGGTCCCAGCACTGATCCCCACGGAACACCGCTAGTCACAGCCCTCCAATCAGAAAAGCACCCTTCCATTGCTACTCTCTGCCTTAGCCAGTACTGTATCCATCTTGCCAGCTCACCTCTGATCCCATGTGACCTCACCTTTTGTACTAGTCTACCATGAGGGACCTTGTCAAAGGCCTTACTGAAGTCCATATAGACAACATCCACTGCCCTACCTGCATCAATCATCTTTGTGACCTCCTCGAAAAACTCTATCAAGTTAGTGAGACACGACCTCCCCTTCACAAAATCGTGCTGCCTCTCACTAATACGTCCAGTTGCTTCCAAATGGGAGTAGATTCTGTCTCGATGAATTCTCTCCAGTAATTGGTAGGATTTGAACTCATGTCCCCAGAGCAATAACCTGGGCGACATTACCGCTACACTAACCTCTACCCTGATCCTGGAGCGAATCACAGACCTGCTGGGAATGTACAGCATTTTCTGTTCTTATTTCCGACTTCCAGCATCTTCAGTATTTTGCTTTTAGTTGAATTGATTTATTGTTTGACCCCAAAACTGGATGTTAACTTTGAAATGTTGCAGTTTAGAAACACTTTCTAAGAGGTTTCTTCTTGCAATCGAGTGGGAAGCATTGCTCAGTCCAACGAATATAACAAAACATTTTATGAAAAGAATTGACAATGTACAGCAGTGACAGAAACTTCTCTTTATATTGGAGGAAGGTTGTCAGAAGGAGTCTGCAGTGTCAATCAGGGCTGTGGGTTCAGATAACTATATTGACAGATGGGATGGTGGTTTGATGGTATGACACAAGAGTCAGGTGTCAGCCCAGAAATCACTGAACCTTCACACGGAGGAAGGTAAACAATTACTTCCCTGTCGAGCGAAAATAAATGTTTTAAAGAGGGTCACAAGAGAGAAGCATTGTAAAACAAAAAGCAACCTGTGAGTAAATGCACTGTGTAAGTTAAACCAATAAAGACAAGTGTGGTCAAAGAGCAAAGAGAGATTAACAAGGAGCGGTAAATCCACAATATGGGAGCTGAGATCAAAACAGCGAGTACAGAGTACAAAGAGCAAGTGAAACGTGCAAGATTTTGTGTGGAAATGAGAGCGTGGGAAATGAAGCAGAATCCTGTGTCGGGCGAGATTAGCCGGGTGTTTCCCGGTGCTGTCAGCACTGACAACAATCCCACAGCTAAATGGAACTCTGCTTAATTTAGGGGCATGATCGAGGACTGCTCCGCCAAGGCCCGTTTCCTGCACGATCAAACTCCCCTCGCCATGCAGGAAGTGATCAGGGCGCCATTTTTACCTGCCGTCCAGATCTCTAGACCCCCACCTCGGCCTCTGGACCCTCCCAAAACCCCAACTCACCAATAAGGGGGTCATCAAGCGTTCGCACCCCACCTCAATAAGGGCAGGGTACTCTCGGGCCCGACACCTTGCACAGGCATGATGCCACTTGGGTACCTTGGTACTGCTAGCCTGGCACTCTGGCAGTGTCCAAGCCACCCTGGCAGTTCCACCTGGGCATTCTGGCACTGCCAGTGTGGCACCTGGGTGGCATTGCCAGGGAGCTAGGCTGGCAATGACATTGGGGTGCCAGGGCTCCACCCTGCCCAGAGCCGAATCATCCAAGGGCTCCCTTTTGCCAGGAAGACACGCCACCCCCAAGTGCCGGACGTCTCGTCCACATCTGTGGAAGCCAATGATAAATGGCAGCCGGCCGGGGTCTCTGAGGCGAGGCCGTTCAATCCCGGGCGCTGGGTACGTCCGGCGCGGACATAGTCAAGTGAGACTCTCTGCTCACTTGAATATGCAAATCTGGGTCCCAACCTCAATAGGTAGGATCCAAATCGGGGCACCTCATGGGATCTTGTTAGATCTCGGGAGGTGTGATGAGGCTGGTAAATCTCGAGAGAGCCCTGTCATTAGATTTACTGGTCTTGCCACACCCCGAGTCGGGCACTGTTGATAGGTTGTGCCTGACGTGTTTAATTGTCACAATCTGAAGTCCAAAGTTGAAAAGGGGATTAGTGTAGTCAGTAAGCTGAATTGTATAGCCCCCTGGGAGTGAGATAGCAGGTGAAGGAGGTGGGGAAGGGGTGAATTATGCACCATGGTAAGAGGTTGACTCTGGTGCTTACTCACCCGCATGAAATTGCACCTGCTGCTGAGGAGGCAGGCATTAAGTAGCCAGCACAAAGGTTCATTGGGCAGGCAGGTGGCAGGCAAGGGGTCAGGGTGTCTCAGTTATGGGCCCCTTGTGGCCATTGGAGGACCCCACCCAAGATATTCACCCTCTCCCACATTTCCCCCATCCTCCGTACTGTCCACATTGGCCCCCCCACCTCTCTCATCCCGATCTCTCTGGGTCCTATCAGCCTTGCCCCAGCAAGACCCTAGACTCAACTCAGTCTGGACTCATTCAGGAAGGCTTCCCTCTGGGACTAGCTGCAGTTCCAGCAGTGGCCACAGCTCCTGGTGGCACTGCCAGGGCAAGAGAGTTGCCAGCCATCTGACCAGCCAGAGTTCGTGGAAGTGAAACCCCCTCACCTGACGGCTGTTAAATGGCCAAGTGGGGGTGGGCTGACGCCTGACACCAGGGACGCCAACTGCAGTATAAATTTCAGCTCAGCAATGTGGAAAAGTTCAGATACTAATATCA
Organism: Scyliorhinus torazame; assembly: GCF_047496885.1. NCBI lineage: Eukaryota > Metazoa > Chordata > Chondrichthyes > Carcharhiniformes > Scyliorhinidae > Scyliorhinus > Scyliorhinus torazame. Next base: position 324,257,296 of record NC_092712.1, on the reverse strand, counting down.
CATGAGTGTCCTTTAAGAAATGATTTTGTCTTATCACATGGCCTCAGTGATGGGCTGTGGCGCTGTGAGTTTACTTTTGCTTTTGAGTTTTACTTTCGCTTTAAGTTTGGACTGGGTTTGTACTGCACAGGTTGAAAGAAGTGTCTCTCTATCTTCATTTTAAAAGCCGTTTCCAGACTGCTTGGTAACTTAAAAGCGATAATTGCTTTCTGGAGGAATTCAAACCTGCTGTTTGAAAAGGGGGACAGAGTATCAATGACAAGCCTTATACTAGTAAGAGTGTCGTGTGTTGGGCCGCGCCTTTGAAAAGGAGGTTCTGTTTTTTATTTGGATCTTGTTATTAAATTGGAACAGTTAAGGGGGGATTCATTAAGGGTTATATATAGATTACTGTAGCTGTGTGGGGTATTTATGTTTGTAGTTGATAATAATTCTTGCTGTGTGTGTTTATACAAATGTTAACTAAGTTTGTCGAATAAAGTTTACTTTTTGGGCAGCACGGTGGTGCAGTGGTTAGCACTGCTGCCTCACGGCGCCGAGGACCCAGGTTCAATCCCGGCTCTGGGTCACTGTCCATGTGGAGTTTGCACATTATCCCCGTGTTTGCGTGGGCTTCTCCCCCACAACCCAAAGATGTGCAGGGTAGGTGGATTGGCCACGCTAAATTGCCCCTTAATTGGAAAAAAATAATTGGGTACTCTAAATTTTTTTTTTAAAAGTTTGCTTTTTTGATTAAAAGCGCCTAAAAACTGTGTTGAATAACACCTGAAAGGCACGCTCTTCTGCTCATCGCAGCCACATTCAGTAGGTCAGGTGAACTTCATGATACACTTTGGAGTTTTCTAAACCTTGGCCCATAACAGTATCAGTGGAGAACAAAGGTCCTCGACGCAGAATTCTGCCCTTAATTCAGGTGATAACTGTGCACGACTCTCACAGTCTACCTGGGCAAAGGGGGCAATTTGAGAGGGTAGGCAATTAATATTATTTCACAGAAAAACTGGAATAAATAGTCTAGATTCTGCGAGGTGGCAATGGAAATAGGAATACAAATGCGTATAAATATATTATGCAGCTAGATGTTTTGTTTCTGAGGTAGAAATTACAAGTGACTTTTTTCAAAACATTTAATGGCAAATTCTTCATTCTCACACTCCCAGCAGGGAGTTGCATTGAGAAGTGGTGTGGATCAAAGATTAATGTTACAGGGTTGTCAAACTTCCTCGTAGCTACCTGCTGGGACTAAAGCAGCTTCTTCTTGCCGCTGTTTCACCATGTGATGTTAAATGTGTGTACGACCTGCTGATTATTTTATGTTTTTAATGCTCCTGTCGAGTATCTTGGAATGTTTTTTTCTCTGTTAATGGTGCTCTATCAATTCACGTTGTTGTTGTTGGATTTCAATGTGAAAAGTGCGCAGGGAAGGATATTGTTGGATCAGCAAGGCTCTGATCACCTTGAACATATTCCACTTTCATCAAAAGTTCACACAATTCACACAGCACCGAGTGGTTATTTGAAGGGGGGTCTCCTTCACCCTCAGTCCATGCTGGAAAATTTCAATTTGCAACAATAATTTGGCCAAATAGACCAATGTGGATGAAATGGTTTTGTGCGGGTGAGAAACCAGAGCTCTTTACACTGCGACAGGGATTAGCTTTTCGAAGTGACTCCCAGAAAAGAGCCCCAGCTGATGATGCAATTGCCCATCAAGACCAAGGTGCAGAAAAGTGCTGCCGTTTTCTTCGGCAGGATCGGCTGCGAGAGTGGGAAATCCCGCGAGAGGCCAAAATTGCATCACACTCCAGCGCAAAGAGGTCAAATGCCTCTGTGCCCTCCCACGCCAGTCACATAACAGCAATCCCAACATTCAACATTGGGCTGCCATTAGAATAAATTAGCATCTGATTTATTACATATTCCATTTACGTCGGTGTGAATTGTGACAGTTCTCCCACAGCGAGCACATAGAACATAGAACAGTACAGCACAGAACAGGCCCTTCGGCCCTCGATGTTGTGCCAAGCCTTGTCCGAACCAAGACCAAGCTTTCACACTCCCTGTCATTCTGGTGTGCTCCATGTGCCTATCCAATAACCGCTTGAAAGTTCCTAAAGTGTCCGACTCCACTATCACAGCAGGCAGTCCATTCCCCACCCTAACCACTCTCTGAGTGAAGACCCTACCTCGGACATCCCTCCTATATCTCCCACCCTGACTCTTATAGTTATGCCCCCTTGAAACAGCTTCATCCTGGTCTCTGAACATCCACTCTATCTATCCCCCTCATCATCTTATAAACCTCTATTAAGTCGCCTCTCATCCTCTTCCGCTTCAAAGAGAAAAGCCCTAGCTCACTGAACCTTTCCTCATAAGACCTATCCTCCAAACCAGGCAGCATCCTGGTAAATCTCCTTTGCACCCTTTCCAATGCTTCCACATCCTTCCTATAGTGAGGTGACCAGAACTGCACACAATACTCCAAATGTGGTCTCACCAGGGTCATGTACAGTTGCAGCATAACCTCACGGCTCTTAAACTCAAGCCCCCTGTTAATAAATGCTAACACGCTATAGGCCTTCTTCACGGCTCTATCCATTTGAGTGCCAACCTTCAGAGATCTGTGGACATGAACCCCAAGATCTCTCTGTTCCCCACATTCCTCAGAACCCTGCTGTTGACCCTGTAATCCGCATTCAAATTTTTTCTACCAAAATGAATCACCTCGCACTTATCAGGGTTAAACTCCATCTACCATTTTTCAGCCCAGCTCTGCATCCTATCAATGTCTCTTTGCAGCCTACAACAGCCCTCCACCTCATCCACTACTCCACCAATCTTGGTGTCATCAGCAAATTTACTGACCCACTCTTCAGCCCCCTCCTCCAAGTCATTGATAAAAATCACAAATAACAGAGGACCCAGCACTGATCCCTGTGGTACACTGCTGGTAACTGGTCTCCAGTCTGAAAATTTTCCATCCACCACCACCCTCTGTCTTCTGTGTGATAGCCAATCACTTATCCAATTGGCCAAATTTCCCTCTATCCCACATCTCCTTACTTTCTTCATGAGCCGACCATGGGGCACCTTATCAAACGCCTTACTAAAATCCATGTATACGACATCAACTGCTCTACCTTTATTTACACACTTAGTTACCTCCTCAAAAAATTCAATCAAATTTGTAAGGCAAAACCTACCCTTCACGAATCCGTGTTGACTATCCCGGATTAAGCTGCATCTTTCCAAATGGTCATAAATCCTATCCTTCAAGATCTTTTCCATTAACTTACCGACCACCGAAGTAAGACCACCAAAGTAGGACTAAGCACCTTGAGTCGTAGAGGTTTACAGCATGGAAACAGGCCCTTCGGCCCAACTTGTCCATGCCACCCAGTTTCTACCACTAAGCTAGTCCCAATTGCCCGCATTTGGCCCATATCCCTCCATACCCATCTTGCCGGGCAAGCTCAACAGGCCAGTGGAGCTCAGGTGAGTGCATCGCTCTGGGAGAGGGTCGTGCCTGGGCACTGCCCCCTTGCACAGCCTGAGCCATCCAGGTAGAAGTGCCAGGGTCGGTGCCGGTGTCAGTGCCCGAGAGGGGGGTGCCGTGTGTGGAGGGTGTTCTTTGGGAAGGGTGCAATGGGGGGAGGGGGTTTGTTGTATGGGTGGATGGTTGCGTGGGGGGATGATGCATTAGGGTTGGGGGTTGCATGGATTTTGGGGGGGGGGGAGTGTTCTATTTTTAATTTTTGTTAATTTTAATAATGAAGCCCCGATCTTTAACAAATTACATTGCTGGTGGGGCGGGTTCTAATTGTTTTTCAATCAGTCAAATACCATTGGTGCCCGCTTTTTCAATGCAGCTTGTTCTGGCCTCTATGGCTCTGCATATTTTAGAAGAAATTCCGCCCATGAATCAGGAAATCAGAGACTGCAGCATAAAGCAATGACCTAAATAACCTACAATACCCTTACAATATGGTACAAACCTCTGGCGAGGTATACTGCCATTTTACAATATGCAGAATATTGACTAAAATCGGTACTTACTTTGTGGGAACCTGGGAGGATTGTCGTTGGCATCAGTTAGGGTTATATTAATAGTTGTCGAACCCGACAGCCCTCCTATCTGTCCAGCCATATCTTTGGCTTGAATGACGACAGAATATTGCTCCTTTGCTTCTCTGTCCATGTTGGGTAAAGCTGTTCTGATGATCCCTGAAAGGTAGTGCAAAGAAAATCAGTACGTCAGCCTCCACAGAATAATAACAGCTTCATTTTGTACAAGACCTCACGTCTCCACAGACCATTGTAACAACAGAAAGAGTTTATCCATGGGAAACATGCCTGGATAAATATCGCAGACCTTTTTCTGAAATCATTCAATATGAAATAGGTCTTCATTAAAAAAAAGTGCTGCATGCATTAATGTAAATAACTATATAAATGAAATACAAGAAATACATAACTCTGAACACCAATCGCAATCAAATCGACTGTGAATTTGGTTAATGCTGTAAAAACATTTGACCAAATTTACCACAAATTATCATCAGTGATTTTTGTTTATACATTTTAAACTTTTATTAACCATAATTAACACCAAATGGAATTCTAATCACTTTTCCCGAATATATATTTAAATATATAGATATTGAAATTAGGGCCAGAACTGTAAATGATTCAAAACATAATTAAAATATGTTATTTACAATGTTGGCGCACAACACGATTAATATTTTATTTATTGCCTAACTCTGCGTAAAGGCACGTTTTATCTTTTACGATGACATCGTCCTAAGCATTTTTAAATCAACAATTTTTGAAAGTATTGGATTAGCAAAGTTGATTTTGATTCTTTCTCAAGAGCAGCTTTTACCAATTATTTTTTTCAATCTAAATTCATTTACAGGATGTGGGCGTCTCTGGCTAGACCAGCATTTATTACCCATCCCCAATTGCCCTTCAGAAGGAGGTTGCGAGTTGCCTACTTGAACCGCTGCAGTCCCTGAGGTGTAGGTATATCAACTGTGCTGTCAGGGAGGGAGATCCAGGACTTTGCCCCAGTGACAGTGAACGAACGGCGGTATATTTGCAAGTCAGGATGGTAAGTGGCTTGGAGGGGAACCTCCAGGTGGTGGGGTTCCCAGGTATCTGCTGCTCTTGACCTTCTAGGTGGTAGTGGTCGTGCGTTTGGAAGGTGCTGTCCCAGGAACCTTGGTGAGTTCCTGCAGTGCATCTTGTAGATGGTGTGGTAGTCTGTGTTAGAAGGATTACGGTACCTGGTAATGCCGGAATACCATTGGTGGAGAATGTACTTGTTCCCATTGATTAAGCCTGTATGTTAGCTCCGCCCTGCAAGGCGGGGTATAAGAGCCCATGCCACCCCAGCAGCTTTCTTCTGTACCTGCGCTGCTGGGGGAAATATCTAGCGTATTTAAGCCTTCAATTGTCTCCAACCTCGCTTCTGGAGTTATTGATCGTGCATCAATTTAATACGCAAGTTTTTAAAGAATGGAGCTCCGAATCAAGCCGGAGTGTCTGCAACTCAGCCCCCACGCGGCAAACTCAGCGGCAACCTTCAAGCACTGGCTGGCGTGCTTCAACGGATATCTCGGGACGGCCGAAAACACACCCACAGCAGAATAGAAACATCAAATTCTGCACTCGAGGGTGAGCCCAGAAATCTACACCCTCATCGAGGACGCGGACGATTTTGATGCCGCAATGGAGCTGCTGATAGGACATTATATTCGCCCTGTAAACCAGGTCTACACCCGACATCTGCTAGTGACGAGGTGACAAATACCTGGGAATCACTGGAAGAATTCTACAGTGCGCTCCTGGTATTGGGGAGAAACTGCAGCTGCCCGCAAGTTTCAGCAAACGACCACACAGAACTTTTGATTCGGGATGCTTTCGTTGCAGGTATGCTGTCCTCCCAAATCCGCCAGCAATTACTGGAGAAAGAGACACTCGGTCTCAAGGAGGCACGGGCCCTTGCCGGCTCCCTGGATGTGGCCTCCCGAAACACTCGCGTTTACGTCCCCGATCGTGCGGCAGCCCCCTGGGCAGCGTGGAACCCCCCCCGCGGCCGACCCCGAGGCATCTCCCATCCCCCCACAAGCTTATGCTGCGAGATGGCCTGGCAACCCTGGGGGGCCCCGCTGCTATTTTAGCGGGCAAGCCAAGCACCCCCGACAGCGCTGTCCGGCCCGTTCATCCATCTGCAAGGTGTAGCCACCTAAAATGGCTGATTCCCGATTAATTTGGCCAAAACCCGATATAAAATGGCTCACCGAAAAGGCTGATGGTAAAAGCAGCCAACAGGACACAAACGGACAGCTGCAGACAGAATAGCGTATTCGGCTCTGGGGAAGTCGGCCCAGGTCGATACCTGCGACTATTAGCAGCCCATCAACCCAGACATCTACAGTTTAATCGGCTATCCCCGGGAACAATTGCAACATATTAGCAATTGAATGCCGGGCCAGACCTGTCGGCGCCTGCAGTGGCCGAAACAAAGACAGGTGAACGACCACCCCCCGATCGAGGAATCGCCCCATTATTGGAGCATATCGAACCCAGTGATTGGGAACAAGTCCAATCACTTGGGACTCAGGGTCAAGGGCCGCCCCGAGAGGCGGGAAGCCCCTGGGCCCTATAAAGTGAGGGGCCAAGTTCAGATCTCTCTCTCTCCCTTCTTCTCCTGTTCGCAACCTTCACAAGAACATCAACCAGAAACTGTAAGTTTGACTCCAGCGATCGTTACCCGATTGAGACTCCTAGCCATCGACCCGTATCAGCCTTTTGAATCCCGCAGGCCAGATCCAATTCGATAAACCATTCGTTTCCCTGACCTGGTGGGCCATCCCCAAAAGTTAAGTATTGGCCAGTAGTGGTAGGTAGTGATATAGAAAGTAGGATTATTGTGTAAGTATTTATTGCTGTACATAATAAATGACCGTTGATTTAACTCTTACTAAGTGGTGTGCTGACTTATTAATCATAACTCGAGCTTGAACCACGTGGCGGTATCAGAAAGATACCTGGCGACTCGTGAGCAAATGTGACATAATCAGAGCTAATAGAACTAAGGCTAATAAGAGCAACATAATTGGCGACTCCCCCGGGACCCGACATAGAAGTGGAAAACCACTCCGGGAGAACACCAGAAATTTGAATAGAATCCAATTGGAAACAAAAACAAAAAAAAAACCCACAAGTGTTGAAGCGGTTCTGGTTAATAATTCACAATTCGGAAGTGTGTGTATGCATGCATAACTAACAGGGTTATAAGGTAAAACTGATAGGTTTTGTTGCGTCAAAACTGTCGGAAGTCGGTATTTTCGGAAATTAGCGCAAGCCGTACCCGCATCTACGACACCACCTTAGCCCCCTGTTCCAATTTTGAACTTAGCAAGCAGATAAGAGAGATGGCCATGCAGGTAATGCAATGCCTCATGAACCCCGAAGAATTTGTGGTCGCACCGATCAGCAGCATTAATGTGGGACAGTGTCCCATTTGGGAAGTGGAAATTCGTAAATTTCTACAGGGCAAAGGATGGCCCATGTGGAGCGGTTTCTGTAATAACGACGACTCAGGTCCCGGGAGTATAGGGCATACTTGGTGGGAGAACATGAGTGAAATTCAGAAGAAAAGCTTAGCGAAAGCGCGCAAGCCGATGGCAATTGTGTCCTGCATGGCACAATTACGAGGCACAGAGGAGGTCGTCAGGACACTCCGAAAAGAAATAGAAGGCATACGTCGTATGAGTAAAATCGATGTATGCGAGATGGAAAAAGAGAACCTGGAATTGAAAAGACAGTTAGAAACCAAGGACGAAGAGGTGGCTGACGCCAAACGGGGTCACCAGTCTTGTCTGGCGCATTTAAACAGTTTTCAATCCCAGTATGAGAAGGCTTATCAGGACACGCAGCGTGCAGTCCTGGTTAAGAAAGAGACGGAGAAGCAGGTGGAGACACCACAGAAGCAATGTAGTGATCTCAAGGCAGCCTTGAGAGCGCTCCACGCTGCAACCACGGAACAAAGGCAGAGTACCTTAGATCACGCGAAGTGCAGAAAGCAAATTGCAGACCTGCAATCAATGCTTTCTGTCCAAAAGGTATTCCACGAAACCTTTGGGGAAAGTTTAGAACAGGAAGACGGCCCTGATTGGGAAGAATTGCAGGAGACAGTGCAGAGAACATGTGCGCAGGGAAAGCCCCAAAGGAGGAAAGCACCCCCACCCCCCCCACAGCAGGTAGTTCAGGCTCCCATGAACCCTGCAACAACCCACCACACAGCCACAGCAGACGAGGCGGAGGTCCTATATTCCACCCCCCTCACAGTGACCCAATTACGGGACGCGTGTGCTAAAATCACACCGTTCCTCCCCGCTTCAGACCCACACCATTTCTTTGCCACCGTCAAACACCAGACGACCATGTACGGCCTGGATGAAAAAGAGCAGGTAAAGCTCACGGTCCTCAGCTTAGACCCATCGGTTGCAGCAGCCCTTCCCGACCCACAGAATGTAGGAGGAGGCACCCTTGCAGAAATGCATACCGCGATCCTGGATGCAATCAGGTATAACCGGGGCGACCCCGTAGATGGCCTAAATAAGTGCAGACAGAAAAAGTCGGAACACCCCACAGCATTCGCAGGATGCTTGTAGATTCACTTTGAAGCCATTTTCGGAAACGTAGACCATTTGTCCACAGACTATATGGCCAAATGGACCCGCACCCTTATCTCCCATGCCATGGAAGCAGGACAGAATGCCTGTAGTAATTATGACCCCTCGGAGGAGGCTCATAATGAGAAGTGGGTGGTCAAAAGATTGTCCCGCGTTTGGGAACAGTCGGCTCACAATAAACCCGCCGCTAGAACCCCCGAGGAAAAGCAACCCGCCGCAGACGTGCAGGCAGTAAGAACCACTCTTCACAACCTGCCTGGGTAAACGAGGGAAAGATCAGCCCCCCAGCAAAACCGCAAGAATGCTACAATTGCGGACAATTGGGACATTTTGCCAAAGAATGCAAGGCCCCTAAAAAGCCACAGAGAGCCCAACAGACAGGCACTCTCAATAAGAAAAAGGCAGAGCCCATACATAGCGTTAGTGCCCAGTCGGATCAGACAGACTTGACCGGAACGGACTGACGGTGTACAGGCTCCCCCAGTTGGGTCTGCGATAACCTTTGGGATAGGTCAGGACGACCCGTAGTCGCAGCAAAGGTTAGGGGACAGCCGATCGAGCTTCTCTGGGACACAGGAGGGTCCCGCACCACCTTAAATTCCTCCACCCTTGGTAAGGACACGTGGCCCACTACAGCCACTATCACCCTCAGCGGCTTCACAGGGACACATCACAACCCCTGTACCCATCCAAATCGGAACCATTAACACAAAACACCCCGTAGTTTTAGTCGACCTGCCCCCAACAGCAGAGCACATTTTGGGGATCGACTTCATGAATTCTCACCACCTCTCTTTCGATCCAGTCAACCAGTGTGTCTGGAAGATGGCGAAATCCGCTAGAGCCCCCGCAACGCTCAATATAGGGGACTATATGAACAAAATTAGTGCAGTAGGTGAGTTTTGGTTCAACCCCAGCACACTCAGCACGGACCGACAGGTTAGGGCAGTCCTGCAAAAAAACAGGGCAGCATTCGCGATCCACAAACACGACTGTGGACGGATGACTGGCTCCGTACAAACAACAGGAGCGGACCCTAGACCCCAAAAGCAGTACGGATTTCCCCTAGAAGCAGAGGGAGAAATCCTAAAGGTTATAGAAAGTCTATTAGAGCAGGGCATCCTAAGATCGGTAGCCTCAACTAATAATGCCCCGATTTGGCCAGTAAGGAAACCCGACGGATCATGGCGCTTGATCATTGATTATCGGGAACTCAATAAAGTCACCCCCGTAGCAGCCCCCACCGTTGCAACAAGTCCCGAGACCATGCTCAAACAGGGACTCCATGCCCGATATTTCACGGTTTTGGACGTCAGTAATGGATTCTGGTCCATTCCATTGGCAAAGGCGTGCCAGTATAAATTTGCCTTCACTTTCAGAGCGCAGCAGTACACGTGGACATGCCTGCCACAAGGCTTCCACAACTCCCCCTCCATTTTCCACCAACAGCTGGCAAATGGACTAGCAAAATTTTCTCGCCCCGAATGTCTGGTACAGTATGTAGACGATCTACTACTGCAGACAGACACAAAGGAAGAGCACATTGAGCTTCTGTCCGAACTCCTGGAGTTACTACATTCCATTGGCTGTAAAGTAAACCCCAAAAAGGCCCAGATATTGGAAGAAAAGGTGGTATATTTGGGTACTATCATCACACATGGCAAACGCGAGATCGAGCACAAAAGAATTGACTCGATCGCTAAACTGCCCCTTCCCCAAAACGTTTCAGCCCTCCGGTCGTTTTTAGGACTGGTTGGCTACTGCCGAAACCACATTGACGGTTTCGCCAGCAAGGCAGCACCCCTCTCAGACCTCCTAAAGAAAGGAGCCCCCTGGGAATGGCTTCCGCAGCATACGGATGCTGTGGAATCATTAAAACAGGCGCTCATAGCAGCCCCCGCACTACAAGTTCCAGACCCGCTTTCCCCTTTCGCCATAGAGGTAGCGACCACAGACCGCACCCTTTCAGCCGTGCTCCTCCAGGAACGGCGAGACCAGTTAAGACCCGTAGCTTATGCCTCCCGGATTTTAGACGACGTGGAGCAGGGATTTTCAGCCTGTGAGAGGCACCTGCTCGCAGTTTTCTGGGCAGTCCAGTACTTCTCATACATTACCGGACTGAACCCCATCACCATTTTGACCGTGCACACCCCCACACAACTTTTACTGGACGGACGACTTAAAGACGGTACCGTCAGCCAAATCCGCGCTGCTAGGTGGACCCTTCTCTTACAAGGACGGGACATCACAGTCAAACGGACCAAAACACACACATACTTAGCGGACAATCTACAATACCCCGGAACCCCCCATGAGTGTGAAATCATCTCGCCCCACCATAATACAGGCCCCTTTATAGCCAGAACACCCCCCAGGAAACTAGCCACTCCATCTCAAAGCCCCCCTCACCCGGACACGTGTGACTCCATGAGGATCTATGTGGATGGATCTTCCACAGTCCTGGATGGGCAACGCATAACAGGTTGTGGGATTTATGTAGAGGACGCGCAGGGACGCGCCCTCGAGGAAATCGCATTAAAATGACCCGGACACTTAGGCGCGCCGGCAGCAGAGCTTGCGGCCATCGCTTACATTATTGAGCATCCAGATTCCTTCCCCAGCCCAGCAGACATATATTCAGACAGTCTATACGTTTGCAACAGCCTCACCAAATTTCTTCCCCTCTGGGAAACAAGAGGATTTGTTTCCGCGGATGGGAAACCCGTCTCCTCAGCCCCATTACTCCGCCATATTTTGCAAAAAGCCAAGGACCGGACCTTTGGCATTATGAAAGTCCGCAGCCACCATCGTTCCTCCACCCCGGAAATGTAAAAGCCGACGCGCTGGCTAAGGCAGGATCCAGGCATGGGTATTTTTGGAAGCCCCCCGGGAGCGCGCCAGTGAGTGCGCCAGTGAGTGCAGTTCAGGTCACACAGACTAGGATCGAAGATCTAGTGGAGGCCCAGAAGCAGGATAGCGCTCTCACTGAGATCGTGAAAGGGAAGTTTCCAGCCTCATACGAGAGGTACAGAAATACAATAACCACACACGACGGTGTGGTGTTGAAAGACACCCTTTATGTAGTTCCTGAGCAGGATAGGAATCAAATAATCTGTTTATTGCATGATGGTCATGGACACCAGGAAATCGATCCCACATCAGCCCACCTCAAACAGCTTTGTTGGTGGCCAAATCTCAAAGAGGATGTATCCCATTACATTGAGAATTGCCTCATCTGCGCACAGAACAACCCTGATAGATATGCCAAAAAGGCACATCTCAGCCACACCCGACCCGTTAACGGCCCCTGGACTAACCTCCAGATCGATTTTATAGGTCCATTGCCCCCTTGCAGGAATGGCTATAAATATGTTCTGGTGGTCATAGACACTTTTACAAAGTGTGTGGAAGCATTTCCAGCCCGCACCAACACCGCGAAAACCACAGCCAAAATCCTAACCCACCACATCTGTACAAGATGGGGACTCCCCCGCAGTATTGAGTCGGACCAAGGTTCTCACTTTACGGGACGGGTCATGCAGAACGTCCTCACGATATTTGGCATAACCCAAAAAATTTCACATTGCGTACCACCCGAGTGGTATAGGAGCGCATGAATTGGACCCTAAAAACCACCCTTAGAAAAATGGTCCAGCAGAACAACACCACTTGGGATTCTGTCCTCCCCTTTGCGCTGATGTTTTTGCATAACACTGTTTCCACCTCCACAAGTTTCACCCCACACACCCTCATGACCGGACGCCCCATGAAAGGGACAGAGTACTTGTTGGGTTTAGACCTGAGCAGCCCTGAAGTTACGGCACTCACCCACGAGAAAGCCGTTGAACAATTACTTATAAATGTAAAAACGGCTCAGTTAGCAGCCGCTGTTAAACTGGGCACTAAAAGAAACAAAGCAAGACCTGTTTTGATAAGGCAGTACATGCAACGGAGTACAATATAGAACAACAAGTGATGTTGTCTGTGTATAACCCCAGCACATTTCTGTCTCCGAAATACTCGGGTCCGTACTCCATTACGGATAAAGTAAGCCCATCGGTATATAAAATCAAATACCCAAATGGTAAGACTGCGTGGTTTCACATAAACCAGCTAAAGGTTTATGGAGCACAGTCAAACCACTCCCACCATGTCATGCTTGACGCAGCAGCCCACACCCCGCCCACAGCCAACGTGACCACACCAACCCCCGCCACATCCAGCCCAGACATGGACTCGCCCCCGACTCCACCCCCAAACTTTACACTCCGCCCCGGAACGCCCACAGGCTGCAGCAGCAGAGACAGCGACTGTGACTCTGACGACAGCCACAGCACGCCTCCCTACTATCCTGGACCCACACCCAGCGACTCCGAGTTCGACTCCAGTGATCCCTTCCTGATCACTTTCTTAAACAAACCACACCACCGACCATCGAACCATACGGACGACGCCGACTTTGTCCCCACACAACTTGACGAAACCCATTGGCATCGCGACAACTCCTACAGACTCGTCCGCAATGACGAAAGCAACCCCAACTCATACCACACAGCCCTCTCAACATTAATTCACTCCAGTGTTTGGCACCCGGGAGAAGGGGACGACCTCGAGTCAGACCCCCAATCCGCCAACCCCTTTGTGACCCTGTTCGCAACAGAGAACTGAGGTGTCCACATGATGATTTAAAGGAGGCACTTGGGGAAAAGTGTTGTCCTTCCTGATGGAACCTGCAGGATGTTTTACGTTGTTTGTATGTTTGTTTAAGTGTTGTTTGTCCGACAGGAGAATGTTTCTCACCGTCACACCCCCATTCACCTGAAACCTTTTAGCTCTTTCCAACCGACACCCACCGCGGCCAGACGCTTGTTCAGCGGCACCAACTTGTCCACAGATACCTGGTCAACAGACCAGATGCCTGTTCAGTGGAACTAGCTTGTCTGCAGACACTTTAGCTGATACCTGTTCGGGTACCAGACGCCCGTTCTGATTCGAGGGTAGAAGCACAGCACCAAACGCTCGTTCAGAGGAACTAGCTTTTCAGCTGGTACTGGTTCGAGTGCCAGACGCCCGATCTGATTTGACGGGAGAATCACAGCAGCAACCCCACCACGATAACTACATTTTTGCCCGTTCTTGTCGGTTGCTCAGGCAGTGGAGAAACGGCGTGAGACCCGCCCTGCCTGGGGACCCCCCTGCTGGTCAAAAACGCTTGGGTAGGGGACATACGGTATTGGTAGCCGTCCTACCCGGGGACTCCATCCAATTATACACCTCATTCTACCTTTTCCTTTCAAAACAGTTTTATTTATTTAGGCGACCCTTGGGTTGCTGCCTCATGCTATTTACATCCAGGAACATTTGGATGATAAACTTAGCACTGGTCCACCATTGGGAAGTGTGCCGTGTCCTAACATTTGTTTTGAAAAAAAAAAAAAAAAATGGGGGAGTCACATATAGTGCCCATACCGAATATTATACCAAGGTAGTTACAGATACTACGCTTGTTTTACAGAACTCCAGAAGCTCCAGGACCGGAGGAAACAGAGAACACAGAGAAAGAAAAAAAGAGGACAGCCATGAGGACGTCTTCCATCGTGATCAAAATTTTTATGATGAACATTTGGTTGCGCGGGAACGCAGACCCCATTACTCCAAACCCCCCTGCCGTTAACGCTTCACTGCCCCGCAGTACCGAGGGCCCAGTCACCAGCGACACTGCATCTTCCTGGTGTGCCATATTCATAACCTGGTACTCCCTGTCCTACGTGATCGAAGCACTGTTAGCGTTAGCGATACTCTGCTGTGTAGTGCAGACTATGCGCCTCCGAAAATGGAGAAGGAGAGCGTACCGAGCTCGAACCCCGGTATATCGGATCCGATCCCCTATATTCGGGTATGACCAGACCCCAGACACCCGCGACCTACAAAACCATAATAATAAAGCATGCACTTGCGTTTTTCTTTCTGTAAATAAAAATGTACAAAACCCCAATAACAGAAAATGTCTGATCCTGCGCTTGACTGCCAAGCCAGGAAAGAATATATTGAATGTTGTAATTGTTCAGAGAGATAGGATGATGCAAGGCTTGATGAGTGTATTTAGGTAAAATTAGAGGTTCCAAGTTTATTTTATTAGATACATGCCCCTGCCTGACGTAGCGCCCTCAAGAATTGTTTAGGTAAATTTTTGTGCATAGCTAGGGTCAGAGTAGTGGCCATGTAGGGGGTGTCCCCCCGGTCAGGGAACGGAAAGGACAAAATTTATGTGATCCTTCACGCTTCGCGTTAGGGTCACAAAGAGGGTCTCTAGCCACCTAAAATGGCTGATTCCCGATTAATTTGGCCAAAACCCAATATAAAATGGCTCACCGAAAAGGCTGATGGGAAAAGCAGCCAACAGGACACAAACGGGCAGCTGCAGACAGAATAGCGTATTCGGCTCTGGGGAAGTCGGCCCAGATCGATACTCAAGACCATTAGCAGCACATCAACCCAGACATCTACAGTTTAATCGGCTATCCCCGGGAACAATTGCAACATATTAGCAATTGAATGCCGGGCCTGCAGTGGCCGAGACAAAGACAGGTGAACGACCACCCCCCGATCGAGGAATCGCCCCATTATTGGAGCATATCGAACCCAGTGATTGGGAACAAGTCCAATCAATTAGGACTCAGAGTCAAGGGCCGCCCCGAGAGGCAGGAAGCCCCTGGGCCCTATAAAGTGAGTGGCCAAGTTCAGATCTCTCTCTCTCTCCCTTCTTCTCCTGTTCGCAACCTTCGCAAGAACATCGACCAGAAACTGTAAGTCTGACTCCAGCGATCGCTGCCCGATAGAGACTCCTAGCCATCGACCCGTATCAGCCTTTTGAATCCCGCAGGCCAGATACGATTCGATAAGCCATTCGTTTCCCTGACCTGGTGGGCCATCCCCAAAAGTTAAGTATTGGCCAGTAGTGGTGGGTAGTGATTTAGAAAGTAGGATTATTGTGTAAGTATTTATTGCTGTACATAATAAATGACCGTTGATTTAACTCTTACTAAGCGGTGTGCTGACTTATTAATCATAACTCGAGCTTGAACCACGTGGCGGTATCAGAAAGATACCTGGCGACTCGTGAGCAAAGGTGACATATTCAGAGCTAATAAAACTAAGGCTAATAAGAGCAACAAAGGGTTGCGGCAAAAAGGGCCACTTCGTGGCGGTAAGCCAGGCCCGGGCGGTCGCTGCGGTCTCCAGAGGCAAATACGGATCGCCACCACAACCCTCTCCACGGACCCCGTGTGGCCAGCGGGTGCCGCCATCTTTCTCCTCCAGGGCCACGTGTGGCCTCCGGGCGCCGCCATCTTGTCCCGCGGAAGCCACGTGTGATGGATGGGTGCCGCCATTTTGTGCACCCCCAGCCATGTGCGACCAGTGGGCGCCGCCATCTTGGATGGACTCCCAGGACCCCAGTTCGGCTGACCACACACCGCCCGAAGAGAACATCCAACTGCTGCCACGATTAGCTTCGGTGACCCTGGACCAGTCTCGGCCCCGAACACTCTCGACTGCTACGACGACGGAGCTTATCAATGGGCATGAAACGTCCTGCCTAATCGACTCTGGGAGATCAGAGTGCTTCATACACCCCGACACGGTAAGGCGCTGTTCTCTCCCCATCCACCCCGTTAATCAAAAAATCTCCCTGGCCTCCGGATCTCACTCAGTAGAGATCAAGGGGTTTTGTGTAGCTAACCTCACTGTCCAGGGAAGGGAGTTCAAACAACTACCGACTCTACGTCCTTCCCCACCTCTGCACGGCCACACTCCTAGGGTTGGACTTTCAGTGCAACCTCCAAAGTCTAACTTTCAAATTCGGCGGCCCTATACCCCCCCTCACTGTCTGCAGCCTCGCGACCCTCAAGGTCGATCCGCCTTCCCAGTTTGCGAACCTCACCACGGATTGCAAACCCATCGCCACCAGGAGCAGATGGTACAATGCCCAGCACCAGATCTTTATTAGGTCAGAGGTCCAATGGTTACTGAGGGAAGGTGTCATTGAGGCTAGCAACAGCCCCTGGAGAGCTCAAGTAGTGGATGTAAAGATCCGGGAGAAGCATAGGATGGTCATTGACTACAGTCAGACCATCAACAGGTTTACGCAGCTTGACGCGTACCCTCTCCCCCGCATATCCGACCTGGTCAACAGGATCGCGCAATATAAGGTATTTTCCATGGTGGATCTTAAGTCCGCCTCCCACCAGCTCCCGATCCGCACTAGTAACCACAAATACACTGCTTTTGAAGCAGATGGGCGGCTCTACCACATCTTAAGGGTTCCATTCGGTGTCACTAATGGGATCTTGGTCTTCCAACAAGAGATGGACCGAATGGTTGACCGGTACGGTTTACGGGCCACATTCCCGTATCTCGATAATGTCACCATCTGCGGCCACGACCAGCAGGACCACGACACCAACCTCCGAAAATTCCTCCAGACTGCAAATACCCTTAACCTCACGTATAACAAGGATAAATGCGTGTTCAGCACCGACCGCCCAGCCATCCTCGGCTACGTACTGCGTAATGGAGTTCTTGGCCCTGACCCCGAACGCATGCGCCCCCTTATGGAGTTCCCCCTCCCTCACTGCTCCAAGGCCCTGAAACGCTGCCTAGGTTTTTTTTCCTACTATGCCCAGTGGGTCCCCAACTACGCGGACAAGGCCTGTCCACTGATCCAATCCACAGTATTTCCCCTGTCGATAGAGGCCCGCCAGGCCTTCAGCCGCATCAAAGCAGACATTACAAAGGCCACGATGCACGCCATCGACGAGTCCCTCCCCTGCCAGGTCGAGAGCGACGCGCCCGACGTAGCTCTGGCGGCCACCCTCAACCAAGCAGGCAGGCCCGTGGCCTTCTTCTCACGCACCCTCCACGCTTCCGAAATCCGCCATTCCTCAGTCGAAAAGGAGGCTGTAGCGCACAAAGACTCCATGAGACGATGAGGCTTTATTAAGTGTGTCTGTTCCCCAGCAGCTCGATAGTAAACTGGTCTGCGGGGGAAGACACCGGCTTCTTATACTCCGCCTTCAGGGCGGAGCTTGAGGTCAATGGCCAACCAGGACCCGGGATCTGTCAGCCAATGACATTAGGGCTTCCAGTCCCACATGACCCCCAATACATACTACCACATTCACCCCTTGTCAAAAATGAATGCGGCGGGGTGATGCTTCGTATGGTGGTAAGGGTTTACAGGGCTGGTCCTGGGAGGATAGAACATTCACATGGTAGTACAGTATTGGACAGTTTCGTCCTGTTGCAACTATTTACAGAGGGTATAGGAAAAAAACAAAATGTTCTTTGAACAGTCCATCTTTGTTTTACATCGACGCCACGAGTCGGTCGGGCGGTCTGGTCGTCCGTGTCCATCGCCTCGGCCCCGGCGGTGGTGGTGGTGCTTGTACCAGTGTTGTCGCCTCCAGGAGCCTTACGGTTTCAGCTGTCGGTGCAAAGGGGAGGGGGACTGATCCTCCTGGGAAGGGGGCGGTCGCGGGGTGTGGCGGTGGCAGGAAGGGGGGCGGTTGGGTTGATGGTGTCGGGGGGGTGTGCGTGGTGCCGGCGGGCGCCAGATCCCGCAGGGAGACCGTGTCCTGTCGGCCGTTGGGGTACTCCACGTAGGCGTACTGGGGGTTTGCGTGGAGGAGGTGAACCCTTTCGACCAACGGGTCCGCCTTATGTGCCCGCACATGCTTTCGGAGCAGGATGGGTCCTGGGGCCACCAGCCAGGTCGGCAGCGACATTCCAGAGGAGAACCTCCTAGGGAAGACAAGGAGACGCTCGTGAGGCGTTTGATTAGTGCTTGTACATAATAACGACCGGATGGAATGGAGAGCGTCCGGGAGGACCTCCTGCCACCGTGAAATTGGGAGATCCCTGGACCGTCGGGCCAGTAGGACGGCCTTCCAGACCGTGCCGTTCTCCCTTTCTACTTGCCCGTTCCCCCGGGGGTTGTAGCTGGTCGTCCTGCTTGAGGCTATGCCCTTGCTGAGCAGGAACTGGCGCAGCTCGTCACTCATGAAAGAGGGCCCCCTGTCGCTGTGGACGTATGCGGGGTAACCGAACAGTGTGAAGATGCTGTTCAGGGCTTTAATGACTGTGGCCGCGGTCATGTCGGAGCAGGGAATGGCAAAAGGGAAGCGGGAGTATTCGTCCACTACATTAAGAAAATATGCGTTGCGGTCGGTGGAGGGGAGGGGCCCTTTGAAATCGAGACTGAGGCGTTCAAAGGGGCGGGAAGCCTTAATCAGGTGCGCTCCATCTGGCCTGAAAAAATGCGGCTTGCATTCTGCACAGATGTGGCAGTCCCTTGTGACTGTACGGACCTCTTCTAAAGAGTATGGGAGATTGCGGGACTTGATGAAGTGGTAAAACCGAGTGACCCCCGGGTGGCAGAGGTCCTCGTGGAGGGTTTGGAGGCGGTCAATTTGTGCGTTGGCACATGTGCCGCGGGATAGGGCATCGGACGGCTCGTTCAGCTTTCCGGGCCGGTACAAGATCTCATAGTTGAAGGTGGAGAGCTCGATCCTCCACCTTAAGATCTTGTCATTTTTAATTTTGCCCCGCAGTGCATTATCGAACATGAAAGCTACCGACCGTTGGTCCGTGAGGAGAGTGAATCTCCTGCCGGCCAGGTAATGCCTCCAATGTCGCACAGCTTCCACTATGGCTTGGGCTTCCTTTTCCACTGAGGAGTGGCGGATTTCTGAGGCGTGGAGGGTTCGGGAGAAAAAGGCCACGGGTCTGCCCGCTTGGTTAAGGGTGGCCGCTAGAGCTACGTCGGAGGCGTCGCTCTCGACCTGGAAGGGGAGGGACTCGTCGATGGCGCGCATCGTGGCCTTTGCGATGTCCGCTTTGATGCGGCTGAAGGCCTGGCAAGCCTCTGTCGACAGAGGGAAGGTCGTGGTCTGTATTGGGGGCGGGCCTTGTCTGCGTACTGGGGGACCCACTGGGCGTAGTATGAAAAGAACCCCAGGCAGCGTTTCAGGGCTTTTGGGCAGTGCGGGAGGGGAAATTCCATGAGTGCGCGCATACGTTCGGGGTCGGGGCCTATTATCCCATTGCGTACTATGTAGCCCATAATGGCTAGCCGGTCGGTGCTAAAAACGCACTTGTCCTCGTTGTACGTGAGGTTCAAGGCTTTGGCGGTCTGGAGGAATTTTTGGAGGTTGGCGTCGTGGTCCTGCTGATCGTGGCCACAGATGGTTACATTGTCGAGGTACGGGAACGTGGCCCGTAACCCATGTTGATCAACCATCCGGTCCATCTCCCGTTGGAAGACCGAGACCCCATTTGTGACGCCAAAAGGGACCCGTAGGAAATGGTATAATCGCCCGTCTGCTTCGAAGGCTGTGTACTTGCGGTCACTTGGGCGGATGGGGAGCTGATGGTAGGCGGACTTGAGGTCCACGGTGGAGAACACTTTATACTGGGCAATCCGATTGACCATGTCGGATATGCGGGGGAGAGGGTACACGTCTAGTTGTGTGTACCTGTTGATGGTCTGGCTATAGTCAATGACCATCCTTTGTTTCTCCCCTGTCTTCACTACTACCACCTGCGCTCTCCAGGGACTATTGCTGGCCTGGATTATGCCCTCCTTTAGTTGCCGCTGGACTTCGGACCGAATGAAGGTCCGGTCCTGGGCGTTGTACCGTCTGCTCCTAGTGGTGACGGGTTCGCAATCCGGGGTGAGGTTCGCAAACAAGGACGGGGGTTGCACCTTGAGGGTAGCGAGGCCGCAGATAGTGAGTGGGGGTATGGGGCCGCCGAATTTAAACGTAAGGCTCTGTAGATTACATCGTGGTGGTCAGGACCCAAAATGGCGGCGTCTGCGGCTCGCACAACGGCTCCCCTCCTCCCCTCGCGGTGGTCGGGACCCAAAATGGCGGCGTCTGCGGGTCGCACATGGTGTGCTGGGGGGTCTGGGGAGCGCTAGGACCGCGAGCGCTAGGACCGCGCGGAGCTCCCTCGCCGCGAGCGCTAGGACCGCGAGCGCTAGGACCGCGCGGAGCTCCCTCACCGGGGACAGCGGTGGTCGGGGCCCAAGTCGGCGGCGCCGGCGGGTCAGGCGTGGGGCCGCGAGCGCAAGGAACGCGAGGAGATCCCTCACCGGGGACAGCGGTGGTCGGGGTCCAAGTAGGTGGCGCCGGTGGGTCAGGCGTGGGGCGCGGGACGGGGGTTAGGGTGGCGTTAGGGACGCGAAAAACCCCCTCCTCTCCGTGGAGAGTGTTGGCCGGGACCCAAAGCGGTAGCGCCGGCGGCGGGTCGTACATGGGCTGCGGGGAGGGGGGTTGGGGAGCGTAGGCGGCGTGCAGGACTCCCAGTTCTCCCGGGACCGCGGTGGTCGGGAACCAGAGCGGCTGCGCCGGCGGGTCGCACATGGCGTGCTGGGGGGGTTGGGACGCATAGACTGCTTGTAGGGCTCCCTGTGGCCCCGGGACGGCGGCGACCTCGCGGGATCGGCACACCACCGCATAATGGCCCTTTTTCCCGCAGCTTTTGCAGATGGCTGCGCGGGCCGGACAGCGCTGTCGGGGGTGTTTCGCCTGGCCGCAGAAATAACAGCGGGCGCTCGGCGTTTGGACTGCGCAAGCCTGTGGGGTGTCCGGGGGGGGTAGGGGGTTTGTCTTGACGGGTACCAATGGCCTGCCGCGCGGTCGGGGCCGTAGGCGCGGGTAATACGCGCGGCCACGTCTAGGGAGGCTGCTAGGGCCCGTGCCTCTGAGAGTCCTAGCGACTCTTTTTCTAGAAGTCTTTGGCGGATTTGGGAGGATTGCATACCTGCCACAAACGCATCGCGCATTAACATGTCCGTGTGTTCGTTAGCATTCACCGACGGGCAGCTGCAGGCTCGTCCCAAAATCAGCAGCGCGGCGTAGAACTCGTCATCGATTCTCCGGGAGCTTGCCGTCTTGTCGCGAGCTGGTAGCGAGCGTAGATTTGGTTAACTGGGCGAACGTAGAGACTTCTGAGTGCTGTGAACGCCGTCTGGAAATCGTCGGTGTCTTCAATGAGGGTGAAAATCTCCGTGCTCACCCTCGAGTGCAGGACCTGCAGTTTTTGTTCGTCTGAGACTCGGCCTGTGGTCGATGTGATGTAGGCCTCGAAGCAAGTCTGCCAGTGTTTGAAGGCTGCTGCCGCATTCACTGCGTGGGGGCTGATCCTCAGGCATTCTGGAATGATCCTGAGCTCCATAGTCCTTTTTAGGCACGCTTAATAAATTGTAGCGCACAAAGACTCCATGAGACGAATATAGTGAAGTCGATGAGGCTTTATTAAGCGTGTCTGTTCCCCAGCAGCTCGATAGTAAACTGGCCTGCGGGGGAAGACACCGGCTTCTTATACTCCGCCTTCAGGGCGGAGCTTGAGGTCAACGGCCAACCAGGACCCGGGATCTGTCAGCCAATGACATTAGGGCTTCCAGTCCCACATGACCCCCAATACATACTACCACAGAGGCCCAGGCCATAGTAGAAGCTGTGAGACATTGGAGCCATTACCTGGCCGGCAGGAGATTCACTCTCCTCACTGACCAACGGTCGGTTGCTTTCATGTTTGATAATGCACAGCGGGGCAAGGTAAAAAACAACAAGATCTTACGGTGGAGGATCAAACTCTGCACCTACAACTATGAGATCCTGTATCGTCCTGGGACGCGAAACGGGTCTCCTGATGCCCTGTCCCGCGGCACATGTGCCAACGCACAAGTGGACCGCCTCCGAGCCCTCCACCTCTGCCACCCAGGGGTCACTCGATTTTTCCATTTCATCAAGACCCGCAGCCTGCCCTACTCCATCGAGGAGGTCAGGACCGCCACCAGGAATTGCTAAATCTGCGCGGAGTGCAAGCCGCACTTCTACAGGCCAGAGAAAGCGCACCTGATGAAGGCTTCCCGTCCCTTTGAATGCCTCAGTATGGATTTCAAAGGCCCCCTCCCCTCCACCGACCGCAACACGTATTTCCTGAATGTGATTGACGAGTACTCCCGGTTCCCATTCGCCATCCCCTGCCCCGACATGACCGCAACCACCGTCATCAAGGCCCTCCATAGCATCTTTGCACTGTTCGGGTTCCCCGCTTGCATACATAGTGATAGGGGGTCTTCCTTTATGAGCGACGAACTGCGTCAATTCCTGCTCAGCAAGGGCATCGCCTCGAGCAGGACGACCAGTTACAACCCCCGGGGAAACGGACAGGTAGAGAGGGAGAACGGAACGGTCTGAAAGACCGTCCTACTGGCCCTGCGGTCCAGGAATCTCCCAGTCTCCCGCTGGCAGGAAGTCCTCCCAGATGCCCTCCACTGCTCTGTACCACGACCAACCAAACACCTCACGAACATCTTCTTGTCTTCCCCAGGAAGTCCTCCTCTGGGACCTCGCTCCCGACCTGGCTGGCAGCTCCCGGACCCATCCTGCTCCGAAAACACGTGCGGGCGCACAAATCGGACCCATTGGTCGAGAAGGTCCATCGCCTCCACGCTAACCCTTAGTACGCCTACGTGGCGTACCCCGACGGCCGACAGGATACGGTCTCTCTACGGGACCTGGCGCCCGATGAATCCCCACACACACCCCCGCCACCAGTCCCACCTTCCCTCCCACCAGCGCACCCCACATCCGCCCCCTTCCCAGTTGGATCGGTTCTTCCACCGGCCCCGTCTAGGCCCTGCCCACCGGCACACCCCATAGCTGCCCCATTCCCAGGCCAGTCGGCCATTCCACCAGCCACGTCTAGGGGTGATGAAGCGGCCACAGAAGTCGAAACCACGCTCCCGGAGTCGCAGACGCTCGAACCTCCACCGGCATCACCAGCAAAGCTACGACGATCGCAGAGGACGACCAGGGCCCCCGATCGACTAATTGCTTCATTTTGAAATGAACATTACTGCTGTAAATAGTTAAGATGTAATGAGGCAAAACGCTGTACGGAGGCAATACGGTACCTTCATAACTGTAACTTCTACCACTTTACCACTTTGTAATACGAAGCCACCACCCCCGCCAGACTCTCTTTTAACAGGGGGTGAATGTGGTAGTCTGTGTTAGAAGGATTACGGTACCTGGTAATGCCGGAATACCATTGGTGGAGAATGTACTTGTTCCCATTGGTTAAGCTTGCATGTTAGCTCCGCCCTGCAAGGCGGGGTATAAGAGCCCGTGCCGCCCCAGCAGCTTCCTTCTGTACCTGCGCTGCTGAGGGAAACATCTAGCGTATTAAAGCCTTCAATTGTCTCCAACCTCGTTTCTGGAATTATTGATCGTGCATCAGATGCATCGGCTGCCACTGTTTGTCGGTGGTGGAGGGTTTGAATATTTGGTGGAAGGGGGAGCAATCAAGGGGCTGCTTTGTCCTGGGCGGTGTTGAGCTTCTTGAGTGTTGTTGGAGCTGCACTCATCCAGGCAAGTGGAGAGTATTCCCTCACACTCCTGACTTGTGCCTTGTAGATGGTGGACAGGCTTTTGGGGCCAAGAGTTGAGTTACTTGCCGTAGGATTCCTAGACTTTGACCTGCCCTGGTAGCCACAGTATTAATGTGGCGAGTCCAGTTCAGTTTCTGATCAATGGTAACCTCCAGGATGTTGATAGTGGGGATTCAGCGATGGTGATGCCATTGAATGTCAACGGATGATGGTTAGATCCTCTCTTGTAGGAGATGGTCATTGCCTGACACTTGTGTGGCACGAATGTAACTTGTCACTTGTCAGCCCGAGCCTGGATATTGTCCAGGCCTTGCTGCATTTGGACATGGACTGCTTCATTATCTGAGGAGTCGCGAATGGTGCTGAACATTGTGCAGTTATCCGCAAACATCCCCACTTCTGGCCATATGATGGAAAGGAGATCATTGATGAAGCAGCTGAAGATGGTTGGACCTCTGTCAAATGCTGCCTTGATGTTAAGGGCAGCCACTCTCAACTCACCTCATTTTAGTGAATAACAGGTTGATACAGAAAATGCTGAACCACTATGATAAACAAAGGGAACTGCGTGTTGACTTATATTCCTAAACCAGTCGAGTGCATCCACAGATGATCAGGCAGAAGATACCTCAACCTATCTTGATCAAAGGCCAAGACAGAAGTGCAGCTTGTCCTGATCAGGGAGTTACTGCATGCTGCTGCACTAGTTATCCAGACAGAAGACCAGTCCCCAGGTCTTATGGATCATCTGTCTTGTACCATCTCTCTGGTGCCACATTTTCCCTCACCATCAGTATCAAGAAAGCTGTAGTCACGGAGCAGGGTGCTGTGTCTCCACTCTGTCTGTGTGCAGACTCAACAACACACCACTGGAAGCAATTAGCAAATTCAATGTTTGAATCTTTGATGAGAGACAACCTGCCTCTTGACAGGGCGCTCAGCACATGCATTGGAAAGGCAGCCACCAACTTTTGATTGCCTAACAAAATAGGCATGGAAAACACAACAAAACGGGCCTATAGGACCAAGATGGTTATCTGCAAGGACCGTACCTCAGCACATTGCCACAGTGCTGACACAGTGACCACTGTGGACACCCTACACCTACCAAAGACGGGAATGTCGCCTGTACCAAGAGAGCAGCCCAAAGCGCTGATTCAAGGATGCTGTGAAAAGAGGCGTGACAGCCTCATCAATGAAGACAAGTGGGAAATTCTGGCTGACGGCCGATGTAAATGGTGCCACCGGCTGTGAGCAGGTGTTCATCACCACGGTGACATGGTTTCAGAAGCTCCAATGCAGACACCAGCCCTGTAAACAAGGCATCAGTAGAGATCATTCCTCAGCACCAGGAAGGGACGGCTTCATGTTGAATATTTGTGACAGACATTCCCTGTCCTGAACCTTTGTGTTCAGTACTCGATAGACCTGCAGCAAATGACCTAATATGACCTCAGCAAAGTTCTGAGGCTGTATTCCCATCACCTCTGGTGTTGAACAGAGTATAGATTTCAGCATGTACAGCCTTATTCACTGTCTCTCCTGCTCAGGCCACTCCTGAAGCATTTGACGGGAGAAAAGCCACAAAGCTTTTTCCTGACATTGAAGAATTAGGGTCTGAGGAAAGAATGGAAAAACTTGAAGTCTTTAGCTGTTGAAAGGAGGAGAAGGGCTTTATCGAAATCGACCAGGTCCCAAGTACATATTAAGCTTAACCCTGAGCAGACTAAGAAACCAGAACGAGGGTTACGGGTGAAAACAGGGAAAAAGTCAGGAAGCAGTTTTTTTCACACAAAAGACTAATTAACATTTGCAATCGCCTTCCGTACAGGAAAAGGGAGGCAAAAGGAAACTGCGACTCATTCAGTTAAATATGAGGGAGTGGATCTCATTGACGTATTGCGAGCATGGATCAGATCCCAATTTATATTCGGAAACCGGACAAGACCCCAACAATTTTCTTTAATTTTGTAAGTCTGTGAGGAAAGGATACTTTGCTCCAGGAGTGACTCCACACTCAAACAGGGATATGGGGCGGGATTCTCCCAGCTTCCGTGACAAATTTTCGCTCGGCAAGGGGGCGGAGAATCGGCGTCAACCCGAGATCGAGTCTGACGCCACTCCCGCGATTCTCCGGTCCCTGGAGAATCACCACCAATCAGCACGCGCGAGCGAGTTCCCGCCGGCGTGGTTCTCTCATGGTTCCACCCAGCGGGCACCCAGCGTGGTGGTTGCGGACTCAGTCCGTGGGGGGATCGTTCACCGGGGGGGGGAGGCCTCCAGGATGGCCAGGCTATCGATCGGGGGCCAGGCTATTGATTGCGGTGTGGGTCGGCCATGTCGCTCGAGACGGCCGTCACAGGCTGCCGCCTGGGCGGACGCCGACCAGAAGCACAGGGCCCGTATCGGCAGCCGGAGCTGCGAGGAGCACTCTGGGGCCTTGCTAGACCCCTGCAAATCGGAGAATCACTCTGGACTTTCTCCAGGTAAGTTCAGAGTGAATTCCATGCGTTTTTCCGCGGGCGTGGGGACAGAGCCCCATTATTGGAGAATCCCAGCCATGGTGTATTAAAACAAACTTTATTATAACCACAGAATTAAACTATCTTCACATCATAAAATAACTAGCTTACACTTAACAGTTAAACAATTCTTAACAATAAAAGGAAACACCATTTACTATTAACTTATACCTCTTTACGTCCAATTAAGCAAAGCTCATCACAGGTCAAAAGTCACGAAGAAATAAAGTTAACGAACAAAGAGTTTTGCTGAATCGAGATGTCTTGGAAGACTGCTTGATGAGAGCGATCCTTCTGTCTGTGTCAGACTACTCTTTAATCTCACAGCATTTGGTCAAAAGCTGCTGTTCAAAGAATAAACAACAGTACAGCACAGGAACAGACCCTTCGTCCCTCCAAGCCTGCGGCGATCATGGTGCCTGTCTAAACTTAAACCTTCTGCACTTCCGGGTCCGATCCCTCTATTCCTATCTTATTCTTGTATTTCTCAGGATGGCTCTTAAATGTCACTATCATATCTGTGTCCATCACCTCCCCAGTAGCACATTCCAGGCACTCACCACCCTCTGTATAAAAACATGCCTCGCACATCTCCTATCAACTTTTCTCTCCATACCTTAAACCTAGGTCCCCCAGTAATTGACTTTTGCACCCTGGGAAAAAAGCATCTGACTGTTCAGCTCACCCCAAAACTGCCTACCACAGACCTGGCTCCTCCCATTACTTCATTATCTTTAGCCCATTCAGGGCAGCACAGTGCGCAGTGGTTAGCACTGCTGCCTCATGGCACCGAGGTCCCAGGTTCGATCCCGGGTCTAGGTCACTGTTCGTGTGGGGTTTGCACAATCTCCCCGTGTTTGCGTGGGTTGGACCCTCACAACCCAAAGATGTGCAGGGTAGGTGGATTGGCCACGCTAAATTGCCCTTAATTGGGAAAAATCAATTGGGTACTCTAAATTTGTAAAAAAAGTTTTAAAAAATCTTTATCCCATTCAAATCCCATGACCTGATTACTTAAGTTTTAAACGCAATGGGCTGGATTATCCATTGCCCGGCGCCGATATCGTAATTGCCGATCGGGTGGAGAATCGACTCTGTTGCCCAAATCGGGGCCGACAACAGTTTGACGCTGGTCAGCCATGCTCTGCCCCCTTTGAAATGACATCACCACATTGCTTGCCTTTGCAATGTCGTTGGCACGTCATTGGGCGGCCCTCCCATGATGCTCTACCCCCGATGGGCCGAGCTCCCGACGGCACGCGATGCGTGTGGTCTCAGCCGTGCGGGAACCCTGCGTGGCGGCTGCGGACTGTGTTCAGTGCTGCCACACGCAACCGGGATCCATGCCGCTGACTGGAAGGAGCTTCGGCGACGGCTGGGGGAACTGGTGGGGGGGTGACCAGTGGGTGACCAGGGGGTGGTCTTTGGGATCACGGATGACGGGCCGGGTCCATGCACGGCCGACGCAATGTTGTACGGTGCGACTGCTGCAGGTCATCAGCCGTGCGCACGTGCAGCCAGTGACCGGGCCATTCTCAGGCCGTTTTTGCCGCTGGAGCCGGGAACTTTACCCAGCCCACAGCTAGCCTGTCACCATTCCCGGAATCGGTGAAGGTTTCATGCAGAATCTTTGGTCGCAAAAGACAGCACATTCTCCGTTGGTGTCAACACTTAGTCGCTGAAACGGAGAATCCAGCCCAATGTGTCTAATAATCTACTCCCCAAAAATCATAAGGAAAACCCATTAGCCTCTCCTTTTAAAAATAAGCATGGTTTGAAATAACGGATGATCTCAATTTTAGGACATCTTAATGGCACCTTCTGCTTGACTTTTAAACCAGAGTTTTAAAAACCATTACTGCACCAGATACATATAACCCAATATAAATAAGAAATCTGTACATCAATCACAATTGGTATGTTTGAATTAGAATGAGTTCTCCTTATCTGTGTGTCTTTTGTGATCATGTACGTACACCCATTCTAAATAAAATCACTGACACAATCCAGTGGTGACAGGGAAGCCTGGAGTGGACAAATCACACAACTTATATAGCTTCTTGCTGATTCCATGTAAACTTCGACGATTGGAGTTGCTGACTGGATTGGTTACATTTCTTTCAAACACGCATTAAATTCAGCTCAACAGGGCTTTTATTCGAAGTTTAATGGCTTTGCTCACCTTTATAATAGAGAAGAAATTGGTTCCCATAGAAGCACTATCTGATTATTAACAGCACACATAATATGGTTATGATATTTATGATGTTATTGTACTCTTTATCTGTCTGGGATTATAAGCGTTCTGATAATTCTTCTGGAAAATGTTAATGAAAGATTACTGCAGCTGGTGGGGACATTTACTGAGTCAGCCACTTTGCACTGCATTCGCCTTTTCTCTTGCTGAATCCCCCTCCAGGTATCGTCTTTCAGTAACATCATTCATCCCGGATTATCAACTATTATCTTCAGCAAGTTAATGTCTGAATGTGAATAGGGATAGAAAATTCAAGCTTATTGACAACCAGGTCTTCGGAACTTCAGAGGCAGTAATAAACACAGAACTGGCAGGTTCGGCTGGCAATGTTGAAGTGACAGCAATGACAATACAAGTAATTTCCCCCCTAATCCCTGCTCTTGTGTAGGAACTGTTTCATAAAGCTGCTTGCGCAGATGCCAGTGCAGGATATCAGCAGAAGAATTTAGCTGAATGGGAGCTTGTAAAAATCGACCCACTGATATCTACAGTTATGGGAATGAGATAGAACATAGAACATAGAACAATACAGCGCAGTACAGGCCCTTCGGCCCACGATGTTGCACCGAAACAAAAGCCATCTAACCTACAGTATGCCATTATCATCCATATGTTTATCCAATAAACTTTTAAATGCCCTCAATGTTGGCGAGTTCACTACTGTAGCAGGTAGGGCATTCCACGGCCTCACTACTCTTTGCGTAAAGAATCTACCTCTGACCTCTGTCCTATATCTATTACCCCTCAGTTTAAAGTTATGTCCCCTCGTGCCAGCCATATCCATCCGTGGGAGAAGGCTCTCACTGTCCACCCTATCCAACCCCCTGATCATTTTGTATGCCTCTATTAAGTCTCCTCTTAACCTTCTTCTCTCCAACGAAAACAACCTCAAGTCCATCAGCCTTTCCTCATAAGATTTTCCCTCCATACCAGGCAACATCCTGGTAAATCTCCTCTGCACCCGCTCCAAAGCCTCCACGTCCTTCCTATAATGCGGTAACCAGAACTGTACGCAATACTCCAAATGCGGCCGTACCAGAGTTCTGTACAGCTGCAACATGACCTCCCGACTCCGGAACTCAATCCCTCTACCAATAAAGGCCAACACTCCAGATGGATACAGTTAAGAGATATTCTTAACTGCTTTTTATCTGAGGAGTGGGGGCATGTTAACTCTCACATTGGTGTCAAAAGAGGCAATTTTCAGGTAGATTGTAAATGGACTGTACATTTGGTTTGTTCCATGGGAGGCGGTTCAAACATGTAAATATGCTGGAATTGCAAGATTCAAGTAGAAATGGAGAGAGGGGGGGGAGAACCACCACAGAATCATACAGTGCTGAAGAGGTCCTTCAGTCCATTAAACCTGCGCCAACTGAACAACACTGTTCCAATCGACACTAATCCCACATCCCAACACTTGGCCCATAGCCTGGAATCTGATGACATCTCAAGTACTCATCCACGTACTTTGTAAAGATTGTGAGGTTTCCTGCGTCAACCACCCTCCCAGATAGCCCATTCCAAATTCCAACCACCTTCTGGATCAATTGTCTTTTCCTCAGAATCCCCTCTAAATCTGCTGCATTTCACTGTAACATTGTGCCCCCTTCTTATTGACCCTTCAACTCAGGGGAACAGCTTCTCCCTATCCACCCTGCCCATGCCCCTCATAATCTTGACCACCTCGATCAGGTCACCCCTCAGCCTTCTCTGTTCCAAAAAAACACCCCAAACCTACCCAGCCTCTCTTCATAGCTGAAATGCTCCATCCCAGCCAACATCCTGGTGAATCTGCTCTGCACCGTCTCCAGTACAATCACATCCTTTCTAGAATGAGGGACCAGAATTGAACACAGTACTCCAGCTGTGGCCTCACCAAAATCCTGCACAGCTCCAACATAACCTCTCCGCTCTTGTAATCTGTGCCACAACTGATCAAGGCAAGTTTCCCATAGGGGCTGGTTTAGCACACTGGGCTAAACAGCTGGCTTGTAAAGCAGAACAAGGCCAGCAGTGTGGGTTCAATTCCCATACCGGCCATCCCGAACAGGCGCCGGAATGTGACGACTAGGGGCTTTTCACAGTAACTTCATTTGAAGCCTACATGTGACAATTAGCGATTTTTATTTCATTTCATTTTTATATGCGTTCTTAACCACCCTATTAACCTGTCCTGCCGCCTTCGGGGATCCGTGGACAAGCAGCCCAAGATCCCTCTGCTCCTCTGACCTTCCTCGTGTCCTGCCATTCATTGAATACTCTCGTCATGTTACTCCTTCCAAAGTGCATCACCTCACACTCTTCAGGGTTAAATTCCAACTTCCGCTGATCTGCCATCTGACCAGTCCATCTATATCCTCCTGTAACCTCCTGTAACACACGACTGCGTGGCAAAACTTGGTTCCAACTCCATCTCCAAGTTTGCTGACGATACGGCCATAGTGGGCCGGATCTCGAATAACGACGAGTCAGAATACAGGAGGGAGATAGAGAACCTAGTGGAGTGGTGCAGCGACAATAATCTCTCCCTCAATGCCAGCAAAACTGAAGAGCTGGTCATTGACTTCAGGAAGCAAAGTACTGTACACACCCCTGTCAGCATCAACGGGGCCGAGGTGGAGATGGTTAGCAGTTTCAAATTCCTAGGGGTGCACATCTCCAAAAATCTGTCCTGGTCCACCCACGTCGACGCTACCACCAAGAAAGCACAACAGCGCCTATACTTCCTCAGGAAACTAAGGAAATTCAGCATGTCCACATTAACCCTTACCAACTTTTACAGATGCACCATAGAAAGCATCCTATCAGGCTGCATCACAGCCTGGTATGGCAACTGCTTGGCCCAAGACCGCAAGAAACTTCAGAGAGTCGTGAACACTGCCCAGTCCATCACACAAACTTGCCTCCCATCCATTGACTCCATCTACACCTCTCGCTGCCTGGGGAAAGCGGGCAGCACAATCAAAGATCCCTCCCACCTGGCTTACTCACCCTTCCAACACCTTCCATCGGGCAGGAGATACAGAAGTCTGAGAACACGCACGAACAGACTCAAAAACAGCTTCTTCCCCTCTGTCACCAGACTCCTAAACGACCCTCTTATGGACTAACCTCATTAACACTACACCCTGTATGCTTCATCCGATGCCAGTGCTTTTGTAGTTACATTGTATATGTTGTGTTGCCCTATTATGTATTTTCTTTTATTCCCTTTTCTTCCCAAGTACTTAATGATCTGTTGAGCTGCTCGCAGAAAAATACTTTTCACTGTACCTCGGTACACGTGACAATAAACAAATCCAATCCAACCTAAGATCTTCTTCACTGTCAACCACCAGCCAATCATCGCGTCATTTGCAAACTTACCAATCATCTCCCCTGCATTTTCTTCTAATATCGTTGATGTACGTCACAAACAATAAGGGACCCCTGATTCCTGTGGTACGTCACTGGACACCGGCCTCCCAAAGAACAAAGAACAATACAGCACAGGAACAAGCCCTTCAGCCCTCCAAGCCTGTACCGGTCATGATACCAACCTTTGCCAAAACCCTCAGCACTTCCTTGTGCTGTATCCCTCTATACCCATCCTATCCATGTGTTTGTCAAGATGCCTTTTGAACGCCGTTAATGTATCTGCTTCCACAACCTCCCCTAGCAACGCGTTCCAGGCTCTCACCACCCTCTGCGTAAAAAACCTGCCTCGTACACCTTGTCTAAAATTTGCCCCATGGACCTCAAACTTAAGCCCCTGGTGACTGACCCCTCCACCCTGGGAAAGAGTGCCTGCCCATCCATTCCATGGGAAAACCATGCTGTCTATCGCTAATGAGTCCATTTGTTTCTGAATGGGTATAAATCTTGTCCCTGAGAATTCTCTCCAATAATTTACCTCCTACCGACGTGAGGCTCACCGGCCTATAGTTTCCAAGGTTATCCCTGCTATCTTTCTTCAACAGCGGTACCACATTAACTATTTCCCAGTCCTCTGGGATCTCACCTGCAGCCAATGAGGATACAAAGATGTCAGTCAAGCCCCAGCAATTTCCTCCCTTGCTTCCCTCAGTATCCTGGGGTCAATCCCATCTGGCCCAGGAGACTTATCTCCCTTAATATATTTTAAAAGACCCAATCCCTCCTCCTTTTCGATGTCAACATGATCCAGACTGTCCACACACCCTACCCAAGAATCATCTTCCACAAAGTCCCTTACTTTGGTGAACACTGATGCAAAGTGCTCATTTAGTACCTCGCCCATTTCCTCTGGCTCAATACATAGATTCCCCCCACTCTCCTTAAGTGGTCCAATCCTTTCCCTGGCCACCCTCTTGCTTTTTACATATGAGTAAAAAGCTTTGGGATTCACCATAATCCTATTTGCCAAGGACTTTTCATGACCCCTCTTAGCCCTCCTAATTTCCCGCCTCAGTACCTTCCTACTTTCTTTTTAAAAAGTTTTAGAATTAATTTTTCCAATTAAGGGGCAATTTAGCGTGGTCAATCCATCTACCCTGCATATCTTTGGGTTGTGGAGGCGAAACCCACGCAAACACGGGGAGAATGTGCAAACTCCACACGGACAGTGACCCAGGGCCGGGATTGAACCTGGGACCTCGGTGCCGTGAGGCAGCAGTGCTAACCACTGCGCCACCTTGACCTTCCTACTTTCTTTATACTCCTCAAGGGTTTTGACTGTCCCGCCCTTCTACACGGTACAAAAGTCTCCTTTTTCTTTTTGACGAGGTTCACAATATCCCTCATTATCCAAGGCTCCCTAAATTTCCCATACTTATCCTTGTTCTCTCAGGAATGTGACTTTCCTGAATCCTAATCAACTGTTGCTTGAAAGACTCCCACATGTCCGATGTTGATTTATTATCCAACAGCCGCACCCAATCCAAATTCTTCAATTTATGTTGAATGTTATTGTAATTTGCCTTTCCCCAGTTTAGCACCTTAACACGAGGGTTACCCTCATCCCTGTCCAAAAGTACCCTAAAACTTACGGAATCACACAATCTGCCTTCTACTACCATCCTCTGTCTCCTATCACTGAGCCAATTTTGGATCCAACTTGCCACGTTACCATGGATCCTATGGGCTTTTACCTTTTTGCAAGTCTCCCATGTTGGACCTTGTCAAAGGCTTTGCTGAAATTAATTTCTATTACAACAACTACACTACCCTCATCTACACACCTGTCACCTCCTCAAAAAAATAAATCAAATTTGTTAGGTATGCCCTCCCTCTGACAAAGCCATGCTGACTGTCCCTGATCAAACCTCGCCTCTCCAAGTGGAGATTCTGTCCTTCAGAATTTTCTCAATAATTGCCAAACCACTGATGTGAGACTAGCTGGTCTGTAATTTCCTGGTTTTCCTCTACCATCCTTCTTGAAAAGTGGGACCACATTTACTGTACTCCACTCCTCTGGTACCTCCCCTGTGGCCAGAGAGGAATTAAAAATTTGGGTCAGAGCCCCTGTAATTTCTTCCCCAGCCTCCCACAGCAGCCTGGGATACAACTCATCTGGACCTGGGGGTTTGTCCACTTTGAAGACTGCCAACACATCCAGTACCTCCTCACGCCCGATGTCGAACTGCTCAAGGATCTCACAGTGCCTGTCTAAATTCTGCACCCACATCTTCCTTCTCCAAAGTGAATACAGACGTGAAGTACTTGTTTAGAGCCCTACCAGTGTCATCCAGCTCGATGCACTGATTACCCCCTTGGTCCTAATGGTTTTCCTCTACCCCTTGATAGACTTAAGGAATATCTTGGGATTTTCCCTCATCTTACCCTCCAGTGCTTTTTAATGTTCCCTCTTTGCTCTTCTAATAACATTTTTGAGTTTCCGCTTGTGATGAATGATAACTGTATAACTGTATCTTTAATGTGATGATCCCTTTAAGACTGGGTTTGGAACCCTGGGAGACTACGCCCCCGGCTCCGCCCCCCCAGGGAGCTGTATATAAGGTAATGTTCAGTGGGCAGCGTGCAGGGAGCACACTTCTCGGCAGCTGTCTGGTTCTCTGCTAATTAAAGCCTTTGAATTATCAATCTTCTCTCTCGAGTCGTAATTGAGGGTATCTCAATGTAATTAGCAGAATACGTCAAGGTGGACAGCGGACTGAAGCCGGAGAAGCTCAATCTGGACGCTCGGTCACCGGAGGCCACTGAAATGTTTAAATACTGGCTCCGGTGTTTTGAGGCCTATCTGAACTCCTCAGAGACGGCAGTAGACGGACCTCACAAGCTGAGCTTACTACATGCTCAGGTGGGCCACAGACTCTCCTCCGTGATCGAGAAGGATACGACGTATGAAACAGCGGTCAAAATCTTTGTTAAGGCGATAAACGAGGTACACACCCGGCATTTGCTCTCGACCTGCCGCCAGCGTTCCGGGGAAACGCTAGATGAATACTTGGAGAGACTCACCGCCCTCGCCAGCAACTGCCATCATAAAGAGGTGACGGCAGAAGTCCATATGAACTTACATATTCGTGATGCGTTCGTGTCCGGCATCCGATCCGCGTACATCAGGCAGCGGTTCCTAGAAGACGGGGCAAAGGATCTCCAAGGCACGGTAACGCTCGCTTCTTCCCTGGAAGCGGCCCACCATAATCTCTGCACATGCTCCGCGGACCTTGCGAACCCCTCTCGATCCCCTCCAGAGTCGGCCACGCTACAGGCCTGCGCCGCACGGCAACCCGCTCTCACCGAGGGCACATCATGCTATTTCTGCGGGCAAGGCCAGCACTCACACCAGCATTGCCCAGCCCGCTCCGCTATCTGCAACGACTGCGGAAAGAAAGGGCACTTCGCAAAGGTCTGCCTGGCTGGGCCCAAAGGCCGGAAAGAAAAGTCTCATCGGGCCCAGAAATCCAACTCCCGGGCGCACAGGCCCCGCAAAGCGGCTGCCCGTTGGCCGGACACGCCCACTTCTGACTCGCCATCGGCCTCGTGCGACTCATAGTGGCGGCCATCTTGGCGGCAGCCATATTCAAAATCCGACAAATGCGACCGGCAGCGGTGGCCATTTTGTGACTCCGGGCAGCCATTTTGTGAGTCCGACTCAACCGAGGACTCTGACTGCCCGCAACTAGGAGCGATCACTCTCGATCAATCACGGCCGAAGCACCTGCGGAACCCAATGATGCAGGTCCAAATCAACGGTCGCGACACCCCCTGCCTATTTGACTCCGGGAGCACGGAGAGCTTTATTCACCCAGACACGGTAAGGCGCTGCTCCCTGCGCACCTATCCCACCTCCCAAACTATCGCCCTCACATCTGGGTCTCATTCGGTCAAAATCACGGGGTATTGCGTCGCGAAGCTCGCTATTCAAGGCACCGAATACGCCCGTTTTAAACTTTATATCCTCCCTCACCTCTGCGCCCCCCTGCTGCTCGGCCTGGACTTTCAGTGCAGCCACCGAAGCCTGACGCTGAAGTTCGGCGGACCCCTGACCCCGCTCACGGTCTGTAGTCTGGCGACACTCAAAGTTGCACCACCCCCCCTCTTCGCGAACCTCACCCCCGACTGAAAGCCCGTCGCCACCAGGAGTCGGCGGTACATGACTTTCATCAAGTCAGAGGTTCAGCGACTACTAAAAGAAGGGGTCATAGAGGCTAGCAACAGCTGTTGGAGAGCACAAGTATTGGTAGTCCGGTCTGGGGAAAAGCAACGAATGGTGGTGGACTATAGTCAGACCATGATGCACAATCAATACTCTTGAGTCCACGTGGAGTCATATCGATTCAGCTTTAATCAGATAGAACCGTACCCAGCAGCGAAGTTACAGAAGTGAAGGCTGCTGGGATGGCATCGGTTCTTATACCCCGCCTCTCAGGGCGGGGCTATGTACATTACCCAATGGTAGACCCTGCGGTCTAGCCAATGGTCATTCCTCTCTCTGGTACCGCAATACCTGGTATTACCACAGACCATAAACCGTTTTACGCAACTCGATGCGTACCCACTTCCCCGCATAGCAGAAATGGTATCGGGTATCCTCCATGGTCGATCTAAAATCCGCTTATCATCAGCTCCCTATCCGCCCGGAGGACCGCCCCTACATGGCCTTCGAAGCAGCCGGTCGGCTTTTTCACTTCCTCAGGGTCACTTTTGGCGTCACAAACGGAGTCTCCGTTTTCCAAAGGTCAATGGATCAAATGGTGGACCAGTACGTCTTACGGGCTACATACCCGTACTTGGACAACGTCACCATCTGCGGCCATGACCAGCAGGACCACGACGCAAACCTGAGGAAGTTCCTCCAGACCGCCCGGGCCCTCAATCTGACATACAACAAAGAGAAATGCGTGTTCCACACAACCCGGTTAGCCATCCTCGGCTACGTCGTGGAAAACGGGGTCCAAGGCCCCGACTCCGACTGCATGCGCCCCCTTAAGGAACTTCCCCTCCCCCATAGCCTCAAGGCACTCAAATGGTGCTTGGGGCTCTTTTCCTCTTATGGCCAGTGGGTCCCCAGATATGTGGACAAAGCCCGTCCACTCATTAAGACCACGGTTTTTCCCCTGACGGTTGAGGCTCAGTCGGCCTTCAGTCGTATCAAGGCCGATATCATCAAGGCCGCTATGCACGCGGTGGACGAAACCATCCCCTTCCAAGTAGAAAGCGATGCATCAGACGTCGCCCTGGCTGCTACCCTCAACCAGGCAAGCAGACCAGTAGCGTTTTTCTCCCAAACCCTCACCGCCTCGGAAATCCGGCACTCTGCAGTCGAGAAGGAGGCACAAGCCATAGCGGAGGCCGTGCGGCACTGGAGGCACTACCTAGCTGGGAGGAGGTTCACCCTCGTCACCGACCAATGGTCGGTCGCCTTTATGTTCGACAACGTACACTTGGCAAAATAAAGAAAGATACAATTCTGAGGTGGAGGATAGAACTCTCCACCTGTACGTACGATATTCCATATCGTCCGGGGAAGCCTAACGAGTCCCCAGGTGCCCTGACCCGTGGCACGTGCGCCAAAGCGCAGAAAGACCGTCTGCGGGCCATCCACGATGACCTCTGTCACCCGGGGGTCACACGGCTTGCTCATTTCTCAAGTCCCGAAACCTACCTTAATCCACCGAGGAGGTCAAGGCCATGACCAAGGCTTGCCAGATCTGTGCGGAGTGCAAACCGCACTTCTACCGACCAGACAAGTCTCGCCTGGTAAAGGCCTTTGGGCCCTTTGAACGACTAGGATGGCAGGGGGGTGGGCACGGGAGCAATAGGTCAGAAGGTGATAGCATTGAGGGAGAACTAGGGAATAGGGGCAGTGGGGCTCTGAGGCAGAGCAGGCAGGGAGAAGTTGCTGAACACAGCGGGTCTGGTGGCCTGAAGTGCATATGTTTTAATGCAAGAAGTATTACGGGTAAGGCAGATGAACTTAGAGCTTGGATTAGTACTTGGAACTATGATGTTGTTGCCATTACAGAGACCTGGTTGAGGGAAGGGCAGGATTGGCAGCTAAACGTTCCAGGATTTAGATGTTTCAGGCGGGATAGAGGGGGATGTAAAAGGGGAGGCGGATTTGCGCTACTGGTTCGGGAGAATATCACAGCTGTACTGCGGGAGGACACCTCAGAGGGCAGTGAGGCTATATGGGTAGAGATCAGGAATAAGAAGGGTGCAGTCACAATGTTGGGGGTTTATTACAGGCCTCCCAACAGCCAGCGGGAGATAGAGGAGCAGATAGGTAGACAGATTTTGGAAAAGAGTAAAAACAGCAGGGTTGTGGTGATGGGAGACTTCAACTTCCCCAATATTGACTGGGACTCACTTAGTGCCAGGGGCTTAGACGGGGCGGAGTTTGTAAGAAGCATCCAGGAGGGCTTCTTAAAACAATATGTAGACAGTCCAACTCAGGAAGGGGCGGTACTGGACCTGGTATTGGGGAATGAGCCCGGCCAGGTGGTAGATGTTTCAGTAGGGG
Source organism: Scyliorhinus torazame (assembly GCF_047496885.1). Taxonomy (NCBI): domain Eukaryota; kingdom Metazoa; phylum Chordata; class Chondrichthyes; order Carcharhiniformes; family Scyliorhinidae; genus Scyliorhinus; species Scyliorhinus torazame. Next base: position 324,218,400 of record NC_092712.1, on the reverse strand, counting down.
AGCATTTCGGTAACAGTGACCACAATTCAGTAAGTTTTAAAGTACTGGTGGACAAGGATAAGAGTGGTCCTAGGATGAATGTGCTAAATTGGGGGAAGGCTAATTATAACAATATTGGGCGGGAACTGAAGAACATAGATTGGGGGCGGATGTTTGAGGGCAAATCAACATCTGACATGTGGGAGGCTTTCAAGTGTCAGTTGAAAGGAATTCAGGACCGGCATGTTCCTGTGAGGAAGAAGGATAAATACGGCAATTTTCGGGAACCTTGGATAACGAGAGATATTGTAGGCCTCGTCAAAAAGAAAAAGGACGCATTTGTCAGGGCTAAAAGGCTGGGAACAGACGAAGCCTGCGTGGAATATAAGGAAAGTAGGAAGGAACTTAAGCAAGGAGTCAGGAGGGCTAGAAGGGGTCACGAAAAGTCATTGGCAAATAGGGTTAAGGAAAATCCCAAGGCTTTTTACACGTACATAAAAAGCAAGAGGGTAGCCAGGGAAAGGGTTGGCCCACTGAAGGATAGGCAAGGGAATCTATGTGTGGAGCCAGAGGAAATGGGCGAGGTACTAAATGAATACTTTGCTTCAGTATTCACCAAAGAGAAGAAATTGGTAGATGTTGAGTCTGGAGAAGGGTGTGTAGATAGCCTGGGTCACATTGTGATCCAAAAAGACGAGGTGTTGGGTATCTTAAAAAATATTAAGGTAGATAAGGCCCCAGGGCCTGATGGGATTTACCCCAGAATACTGAAGGAGGCTGGAGAGGAAATTGCTGAGGCCTTGACAGAAATCTTTGGATCCTCACTGTCTTCAGGGGATGTCCCGGAGGACTGGAGAATAGCCAATGTTGTTCCTCTGTTTAAGAAGGGTAGCAAGGATAATCCCGGGAACTACAGGCCAGTGAGCCTTACTTCAGTGGTAGGGAAATTACTGGAGAGAATTCTTCGAGACAGAATCTACTCCCATTTGGAAGCAAATGGACGTATTAGTGAGAGGCAGCACGGTTTTGTGAAGGGAAGGTCGTGTCTCACTAACTTGATAGAGTTTTTCGAGGAGGTCACTAAGATGATTGATGCAGGTAGGGCAGTGGATGTTGTCTATATGGACTTCAGTAAGGCCTTTGACAAGGTCCCTCATGGTAGACTAGTGCAAAAGGTGAAGTCACACGGGTTCAGGGGTGAGCTGGCAAGGTGGATACAGAACTGGCTAGGTCATAGAAGGCAGAGAGTAGCAATGGAAGGATGCTTTTCTAATTGGAGGCCTGTGACCAGTGGTGTTCCACAGGGATCAGTGCTGGGACATTTGCTCTTTGTAGTATATATAAATGATTTGGAGGAAAATGTAACTGGTCTGATTAGTAAGTTTGCAGACGACACAAAGGTTGGTGGAATTGCGGATAGCGATGAGGACTGTCAGAGGATACAGCAGGATTTAAATTGTTTGGAGACTTGGGCGGAGAGATGGCAGATGGAGTTTAATCCGGACAAATGTGAGGTAATGCATTTTGGAAGGTCTAATGCAGGTAGGGAATATACAGTGAATAGTAGAACCCTCAAGAGTATTGAAAATCAAAGAGATCTAGGAGTACAGGTCCACAGGTCATTGAAAGGGGCAACACAGGTGGAGAAGGTAGTCAAGAAGGCATACGGCATGCTTGCCTTCATTGGCCGGGGCATTGAGTATAAGAATTGGCAAGTCATGTTGCAACTGTATAGAATCTTAGTTAGGCCACACTTGGAGAATAGTGTTCAATTCTGGTCGCCACACTACCAGAAGGATGTGGAGGCTTTAGAGAGGGTGCAGAAGAGATTTACCAGAATGTTGCCTGGTATGGAGGGCATTAGCTATGAGGAGCGGTTGAATAAACTCGGTTTGTTCTCACTGGAACGAATGAGGTTGAGGGGAGACCTGATAGAGGTCTACAAAATTATGAGGGGCATAGACAGAGTGGATAGTCAGAGGCTTTTCCCCAGGGTAGAGGGGTCAATTACTAGGGGGCATAGGTTTAAGGTGAGAGGGGCAAGTTTTAGAGTAGATGTACGAGGCAAGTCTTTTACGCAGAGGGTAGTGGGTGCCTGGAACTCGCTACCGGAGGAGGTGGTGGAAGCAGGGACGATAGTGACATTTAAGGGGCATCTTGACAAATACATGAATAGGATGGGAATAGAGGGATACGGACCCAGGAAGTGTAGAAGATTGTAGTTTAGTCGGGCAGCATGGTCAGCACGGGCTTGGAGGGCCGAAGGGCCTGTTCCTGTGCTGTACATTTCTTTGTTATTTGTTCTTTGTTCTTTGACTAAGCGTGGACTTCAAAGGGACCCTCCCGTCCACCAATCGCAACATTTATTTCCTCACTGTCATTGATGAATTCTCCCACTTCCCATTAGCTGTCGCCTGCCCCGATATGACCTCGGCCTCCGTAATCAAGGCACTGCACAGCATCTTCACCCTGTTTGATTTCCCCGCTTATATCCACAGTGACCGGGGTACATCGTTCATGAGCGATGAGCTGCGTCGATATCTGCTCAACAAGGGCATCGCCTCGAGCAGAACGACCAGCTATAACCCGTGGGGAAACGGGCAGGTGGAGAGGGAGAACGCGACAGTTTGGAAGGCTGTCCTTCTAGCCCTACGGTCAAGAAGTCTCCCAACCACCCACTGGCAGGAGGTCCTACCCAATGCCCTACACTCCATTAGGTCGCTCCCCTGTATGGCCACGAACGAGACCCCTCACAACCGTTTGTTTGTCTTCCCCAGGAAGTCCACCTCTGGGGTCTCGCTTCCACGTTGGCTGACGAATCCGGGACCAGTTCTACTCCGGAGGCACGTGAGGAGCCATAAGACAGAACCACTAGTCGAGAGGGTCCAACTGCTACACGCAAACCCTCAATACTCCTACGTCATGCACCCCGACGGCAGGCATGACACCGTTTCACTGCGAGACCTGGCACCCGCAGGCTCTCCCACCAACACCCCCCCTTCTACCGATGCTCCCCTCCCCGCACCGGCTGCCGACTCCGACAGCGCCCCCCCACCCCATAGTGCCCCCTTCCCCCCAGCCGGCACCAATCACTAAAGTCACCCCGGATACCCCACTGCTCCAACACGGGCAAAGGCTCAGACAACCATGCTCCCGAATATACCCCCACTGAGGACGACAATATCCGCCACACCACCGCCAGAGCTGAGAAGGTCAACATGGACGATCAGACCACCCAAAAGATTGAACATGTTATTCCACTTCACCCCCGACGGACTATGCGTTGTTTTTTAAACAGGGGGTGAATATGATGAATGATAACTGTATAACTGTACCTTTAAGGTGATGATACCTTTAAGACCAGGTTTGGAACCCTGGGAAACTCCGCCTCCGGCTCCACCCCCCCCCAGGGAACTGTATATAAGGTAATGTTCAGTGGGCAGCGTGCAGTGAGCACAGTTCTCTGCAGCTGTCTGGTTCTCTGCTAATTAAAGCCTTTGAATTATCAATCGTCTCTCTCGAGTCGTAATTGAGGGTATCTCACCGCTCCTGCACTTTCTACACTCCTGAGGATCTCTGTGGATTTGTTCCCTTTGTATTTGTTAAAAGCCTCTCTTTTCCGTTCTTACCAGTCCTGAATATTCACAGACATCCAGGGTTCTCAACTTTGATGAAGAGTCATCCAGACTCGAAAAGTCAGCTCCCTTCTCTCTCCACAGATGCTGTCAGACCTGCTGAGATTGCCCAGCATTTTCTGGGTTTTTTTCAGGGTTCTCAGGACTTGTTGCTCCTACATTTTGCCCTAAAGGGAAGACATTGGACCCGTGTTCGCGCCAATTCTATTTTGAACGTTAATAATAATAATCTTTATTGTCACAAGTAGGCTTACATTAACACTGCAATGAAGTTACTGTGAAAAGCCCCTAGTCGCCACATTCCGGCGCCTGTTCGGGTACACAGAGGGAGAATTCAGAATGGCCAATCCACATAACAAGCACGTCTTTTGGGACTTGTGGGAGGAAACCGGAGCACCCGGAGGATACCCACGCAGACACGGGGAGGATGTGCAGACTCCGCACAGACAGTGACCAAAGCCGGGCATCGAACCTGGGACCCTGGAGCTGTGAAGGCACATTGCTAACCACTGTGCTACCTGTCCTCCACTGTTCTGCTGTACCCATTCCACCAGGCAGAAATATTCCCTTCCAGTCGGGGAACACTTCAGCAGTCGAGGGCATTCAGCTTCTGACCTCCGAGTAATCTCCAAGGCGGCCTTCAGAGTGCACGGCAACGGGGAATCGCTGAGCAGAAACTGATAGCCAAGTTCCACATGCATGAGTCCGGCCTCAACCGGGACCTTGGCTTCATGTCTCATTACATTAACCCCATACCATCTGGCCTGGGCTTGCAAAATCCTACCAACTGTCCTGGCTTGAGACAATTCACATCTCTTCAACCTGTGATTATCCCTCTCTCCAGTTGCTCCATCTGGACCTGTAAAGGCCTTTTTCTTTGTTGCACTGAATGTTGAATTTGGTTGCATTTGAGTGCTATAGTGAGAGTTTGGTGACTGAGGGAGTGCTGAATTTGGTGCATTTGAGTGCTATAGTGAGAGTTTGGTGACTGAGGGAGTTAGGTGAGGAGGGAGTAAGGTGCTCCTTTAATTTCATTTCCTACATTTTCGCAAAGAGCGAGAAGGGAGCCAGTTTACAGAGAGTGCAGCTGACTGGGAGCAGAGTCGGAGGGCGGAGATCCAGTTGGTCCACAGGGCAGCTATATTCTGTAAGGCAGGAGGGGATGGAGGCTAGGCCACTTGCATGCTCCTCCTGTAGGATGTGGGTGGTGAGGGATACCACCGGTGGCCCCGCTGACTATACCTGCGGGAAGTGCACCCAACTCCAGCTCCTCAGAGACCGTGTTAAGGAACTGGAGCTGGAGCTGGATGAACTTCGGATCATCCGGGAGGCAGAGGGGGTTATAGAGAAGAGTTACAGGGAGGTAACCACACCCAAGGTACAGGACAAGAATAGCTGGGTTACAGTCAGGGGAAAGAAAACGAACGGGCAGACAGTGCAAGGATCCCTCGTGGCCGTTCCCTTTCAAAACAAGTATACCGTTTTGGATGCTGTTGGGGGGGATGACCTACCGGGGGACGGCCCTAGTGGCCAGGTCTCTGGCACTGAGTCTGGCTCTGGGGCTCAGAAGGGAAGAGGGAGAATAGAAAAGCAATAGTGATAGGAGACTCAATGGTTCGGGGCATGGATAGGAGATTCTGTGGTCGCGAGCGAGACTCCCGGAAGGTATGTTGCCTCCCGCGTGCCAGGGCCAGGGATGTCTCGGATCGAGTCTACAGGATTCTTAAGGGGGAGGGGGAGCAACCAGAAGTCGTGGTGCACATTGGCACCAACGACACAGCTAAGAAAAGGGATGAGGATCTAAAAAGTGATTTTAAGGAGTTAGGTTGGAAGCTAAAGAGCAGGACAAGCAGAGTAGTGATCTCAGGATTGCTACCGGTGCCACGTACCAGTGAGGCAAGGAACAGAGAGCAAGTGCAGCTGAACACGTGGCTACAGGGCTGGTGCAGGAGGGATGGCTTCAGATATGTGGATCATTGGGATATCTTCTGGGGAAGGTGGGACCTGTACATGAAGGACGGATTGCACCTAAACTGGAGGGGCACCAATATCCTGGGTGGGAGGTTTGCTAGAGCTCTTTGGGAGGGTTTAAACTAGTTCGGCAGGGGGATGGGAAGCAGAGCTACGGAGGATAGGGTAGCTGTTGAACAGGCAGAAGTAGTATGCAGCAAGTCTGCGAGGAAGGATAGACAGTTGATAGGGCAAAGTTGTACACGGTGGAATGGGTTAAAGTGTGTCTGTTTCAATGCAAGGAGTGTCAGGAATAAGGGAGATGAACTTAGAGCATGGATCAGTACTTGGAACTACGATGTTGTGGCCATTACGGAGACATGGATTTCACAGGGGCAGGAATGGTTGTTAGATGTTCCGGGGTTTAGATGTTTTAAGAAGAATAGAGAGGGAGGTAAAAGAGGAGGGGGAGTGGCACTGTTAATTAGGGAGTGCACCACAGCTGCAGAAAAGGAGGTAGTTGAGGAGGGTTTGTCTACTGAGTCAGTATGGGTGGACGTCAGAAACAAGAAAGGAGCAGTCACTTTATTGGGAGTTTTCTATAGACCCCCCCAATAGCAGCAGAGAGATAGAGGAACAGATTGGGCGGCAGATCTTGGAAAAGTGCAGAAGTAACAAAGTTGTTGTCATGGGTGACTTCAACTTCCTCAATATTGACTGGAACCTCCTTCGTGCAAATGGTTTGGATGGAGCAGATTTTTTCAGGTGTGTACAGGAAGGATTCCTGACTCAATATGTAGATAGAGGGAGGCTATATTGGACTTGGTGCTCGGCAACGAACCAGGTCAGGTGTCAGATGTCTCGTTGGGAGAGCATTTCGGTAACAGTGACCACAACTCCTTGATCTTTACCATAGTCATGGGGAGGGATAGGAACAGACAGTATGGGAAGGTATTTAATTGGGGGAGGGGAAATTATACTGCTATTAGACAGGAGCTGAGGAGCATAAAGTGGGAACAATTGTTCTTGGGGAAATGCACAACAGTAATGTGGGGATTGTTTAAGGAGCACTTGCTGCGAGTGCTGAATAGTTTTGTCCCACTGAGACGAGGAAGGAATGGTAAGGTGAAGGAACCTTGGATGACAAGAGAAGTGGAACTTCTAGTCAAGAAGAAGAAGGAAGCTTACGTAAGGTTGAGGAAGCAAGGATCTGACTCGGTTCTTGAGGGTTACAAGGTAGCCAGGAAGGAACTAAAAAATGGACTGAGGAGAGCTAGAAGGCAGCATGAAAAAGCCCCGGTGGGAAGGATTAGGGAAAACCTCAAGGTGTTCTACATTTATGTGGGAAATAAGAGGATGAGCAGAGTGAGAGTAGGGCCGATCAGGGATAGTGGAGGGAACTTGTGCTAGAGTCTGAGGAGATAGGGGAGACCCTCAATGAATACTTTGCTTCAGTATTCACTAGAGAGAGGGACCTTGTTGCCCATGAGAACAGTGTGAACCAGGTTAATAGACTCGAACAAGCTGATATTAAGAAGGAGGATGTGCTGGAAAGTTTGAAAAGCATCAGGATAGATAAGTCCCCTGGGCCTGATGGGATATACCCATGGTTACTACGGGAAGCGAGGGAGGAGATTGCTGAGCTGTTGGTGATGATCTTTGCGTCCTCACTCTCCACTGGAGTAGTACCAGATCATTGGAGGGAGGCGAATGTTGTTCTCCTATTCGAGAACGGGAATAGGGAAATCCCTGGGTATTACAGACCCATCAGTCTTACGTCGGTGGTGAGCAAAATATTGGAAAGGATTCTGAGGGATAGGATTTAGGATTATTTAGAAAAACATAGTTTGATTGAAGATAGTCAGCATGGCTTTGTGAGGGGCAGGTCATGCCTCACAAACCTCATTGAATTCTTTGAGAATGTGACGAGACACATTGATGAAGGTTCCCCATGGTAGGCTCATTCAGAAAGTTAGGGGGCCTGGGATATAGGGAAATTTGGCTGTCTGGATACAGAATTGGCTGGCCGAAAGAAGACAGCGAGTTGTAGTGGATGGACAGTATTTCGCCTGGAGGTCAGTGACCAGTGGTTTCCTGCAAGGATCTGTCCTGGGACCTCTGCCCTTTGTGGTTTTTCTAAATGACTTGGATGAGGAAGTGTGGTTTTTATAAATGACTTGGATGAGGAAGTGGAAGGGTGGGTTAGTAAGTTTGCCGATGACACGAAGGTTGGGGGAGTTGTAGATAGTGTTGAGGGTTGTTGCAGGTTACAACAGGACATTGGCAGGATGCAGAGCTGGGCTGAGAAGTGGCAGATGAAGTTCAACCTAGATAAATGTGAAGTGATTCATTTTGGAAGGTCGAATTTGAATGCTGAATACAGGGTTAAAGGCAGGATTCTTGGAAGTGTGGAGGAGCAGAGGGATCTTGGGGCCAAGTACAGAGGTCCCTCAAAGTTGCCACCCAGGTTGATAGTGTTGTTAAGAAGGCGTATGGTGTGTTGGCTTTCATTAACAGGGGGATTGAGTTTAAGAGTCGTGAGGTTTTGCTGCAGCTTTATAAAGCCCGAGTTAGACCACACTTGGAATATTGTGTCCAGTTCTGGTCGCCTCATTATAGGAAGGATGTGGATGCTTTGGAGAGGGTACAGAGGAGATTTACCAGGATTCTGCCTGGACTGGAGGGCATGTCTGATGAAGAAAGGTTGAGGGAGCTAGGGCTTTTCTCACTGGAGCGAAGAAGGTAGAGAGGTGGCTTGATAGAGGTGTACAAGGTGATGAGAGGCATGGATAGAGTGGATAGCCAGAGACATTTCCCCAGGGTGGAAATGGCTGTCACGAGGGGACATAATTTTAAGGTGATTGGAGGGAGGTATAGGGGAGATGTCAGAGGTTCTTTACACAGAGAGTGGTGGGTGTGTGGAACGCACGGCCAGCAGAAGTGGTGGAGTCAGAGTCATTCGGGACATTTAAGTGACTCTTGGACAGGCACATGGACAGCAGTGAATTGAAGGGGTGTAGGTTAGGTTGATCTTAGATGAGGATAAGTGGTCGGCACAACATCGTGGGCTGAAAGGCCTGCACTGTGCTGTACTGTTCTATGTTCTATGACTTAATTACCTGCAAATACTCGCATTCAAATATCATCTTGCATCATTGTATTTATATGCTGTGTTTGTGTAACCTACCTCTACACTCACCTGATGAAGGACCTACCCTCCGAAAGGTAGTGATTCAAAACAAACCTGTTGGACTTTAACCTGGTGTTGCAAGACTTCTTACTGTGCCTAAAATGAAGGCAGGGCATCAGTATATTCTTATGGCCAAGTTTATTATAACTGGCTTTCCGGAAGCTTTAGTTCACTTTTGCCAACTGTCTTCATACCCTTATAATTGACTTATTTAACTTTAAGACACGAATTTCAGATCCATATTTCTCACCCTCAAATGGGCAGCATGGTAGCATTGTGGATAGCACAATTGCTTCACAGCTCCAGGGTCCCAGGTTCGATTCCCGGCTTGGGTCACTGTCTGTGCGGAGTCTGCACGTTCTCCCCGTGTCTGCGTGGGTTTCCTCCGGGTGCTCCGGTTTCCTCCCACAGTCCAAAGATGTGCAGGTTAGGTGGATTGGCCATGATAAATTGCCCTTAGAGTCCAAAATTGCCCTTAGTGTTGAGTGGGGTTACTGGGTGTGGGCGCGCTTTGAAAGAGCTTGTGCAGACTCGATGGGCCGAATGGCGTCCTTCTGCACGGTAAATTCTATGATTCTAAAAATTCTATGTTTCAATGTGAAATTCTATCATGCTATGGTCACTGTTGCAGAGGTTCCTTGACTCTCATATTATTTATTAATCCTGATCCATTGCACATTACGATGTCTAAAATATCTTTCACACTGATTGGTAGAATGTGCTGCTCGGAAGAAATTGATCAAATAAACTTTATGAATTCACCTTCAGGCTATTTTTGCCACTCTGATTCTTCTAAACTAAATGAAGATTTAAATCACCCATGATTATGGTGGTACCTTCCTTACAAGCATCCATTCAGTAGGGTGCTCTTTCCAAGGGCTGGTGTAGATTCAGTGGGCTGAATGGCCTCATTCGGCACAGTAAATTCTATGATTTTATGATTATTTATTCTGTAAACTCTGTCCTCCAGTGTAGATACATTTAGGGGACCGATAAACTACCCCAAGTGAGCTCTTGGCTGAAATTCCCTGGTTGATGTGGTTTGCTTTTCCCGCTGGCAGTGCACTCCAGCCCGTGGCTTTCCCAGCGGCATGGAGTGGTTACAATGGGAAACCCCACTGACAAGTGCTGGGAAGATCGAATCCCGCCACCAGGGAACGGCGCCCCGCCGAGAAACTCGCGGCTGGGGGATGGGAGAATCCCGCCCCTTATCTTTGCTATTTCTTATCTCTACCCAAACTGTTTGCACATCGTGATCTTTTTTTCAAAATTTAGAGTACCCAATTAATTTTTTTCTCATTAAGGGACAATTTAGCTTGGCCAATCCACCTAACCTGCACATCTTTGGGTTGTGGGGGTGAAACCCACGCAAACACGGGGAGAATGTGCAAACTCCACACGGACAGTGACCCAGAGCCGGGATCGAACCTGGGACCTCGGCGCCGTGAGGCAGCAGTGCTACCACAGCACCACTGTGCTGCCCTCACATTGTGATCTTTAGAACCAATGTCATCTTCCATTAACAGAGATGCCCATCATTTTTTCCAAGCTTACTGTCTTTCCAAAATGTCAAAAAGTCTTGAATATTCAGGTCCCAGCCTTGGTTACTTTATAACTATCAGGTCATACATCTGTTTCTGTTCACACTACATCCACTTTGTTATGTATCCTGCATGCCTTGTCGTTTATATTTAATTTACCACATCTCCCCTCACGTGACCCTGCCTCCACCACCCTACCCACCCCTACTCTTTCATTTAAAGCTCTTTTCTGCTCATATTACCTTTGGGTTTCTGCTTTTTAAATTAACTCCTCGTTGCTCATAATCCCAAAGGAGAACCTCTCTCTTAGTCCTATCTGTGTTATTGATAACCATATGGACTGTGACAACTGGATCCTGCCCCTCCCTTTGCAATGTCCTCCCCAGCCCTGACCAAATGTCCTGGACCCTGGCACCAGCATCGACAACACAGCTGCCTTATTTCTCACTCGTGGTCCTGGAGGACGTGTTTATACCCACATGCAACAACAATTTAAAATCACATCAATATACAAATATCCCAGCACGTCCTAGTCCAGTTCTGGTAGAACTTGCTCCACGATCATGCCCTCTGCCTCATGTGATTAACTTGCTGATGGAGATGAAATGCCAGAGGAAGAATAAATACTTGGAAAGATAAAAGCACGTTCTGTGAAACCTTTCCCTGAACGGAGATATATTCAACTGGAAATCCATTAAAACAATTTAATATTATCCAACCCTGACCAATTGCATTCTACAGATAACATTCTGATCATCCCAAAAGCACTTATTCATCAATTATTTGATGAGCTGAATCTGTATTTACTCTGAGCTTTCACTCTCCTCTCAATCAATTCTTCATCCAGCTTTTATGTTGAATGATTTAATCAGTATATCAAAAAACATTTTTTTCTGGAATGTTTTCCACATAACTCTTACTCTTTGAAGAGTAATAAAAACTAAATAATTTTTCTTATCTCTGGTGTTGCTTTCGGCTTGTTAATATTGTACTTGAATCTTCCCATTCTGGGATTGCTATTTAAATTAAATTAAATTAAACCTTGGTTGTAAACATTAAAGAGCTTTCCACTATTGCCTTCAGAATGTGTTTCAGATGAGTACAAATCCAGGTAAATCGATCCAAATAATAAGAACAATCTTTATTATTGTCACAACTAGGCTTACATTAACACTGCAATGGAGTTACTGTGAAACAAGAAGAGAGATGAGTGAGTGCCCTTGACATTAAGGCAGCATTTGAATGAGTACGGCATCAAGAAGCCCTAGCTGGTGGGTATTACATTTCCCCAGGATAATGATCTTTTCGTCAATATAAGTATATAAATACTGTGGCTGCAAGAGCAGGTCAAAGGTTAGGAATCCTGCAGCGAGTAACTCAGTTCCTGACCCCTCAAAGCCTGCCCACCATTTACAAGGCACAATTCGGAGTGCGATGAAAGATTCTCCACTTGCCTAGATGAGGGCAGCTTCAACAACACTCAGGAAGCTTGACACCATCCAGGACGGAGCAGCCCACTTGATTGACACTCTATTTGCCACCTTAAACATCCACTCCGTCCACCACCGATGCACTGTGGAAGCAGTAAATACCATATAACAGATGCAGTGCAGTAACGTATCAGTGCCCATTGACAGCACCTCTAAACCCTCAACCCCAACCCCCAGAGACAGAAAGGACAGCAGACACATGGGGACACCACCACCTGCAATTTCCACTCCATGATATATTTCTTTTTTTCATTGTTATTGGGCCAAAATCCTCAAACTCCCTCCTGTCAGGAAGCAAAGGTAGCTTGAAGTAATCTATATTTCTATTGGCGAGTTCCATTTGAATTTTTTTGGTGTGCTTAAAAACTTATTTCAAAAAGGAACATGCCAGGACTTCAAATTCACCTTCCTCATGTAACGTTTGGTGACCACGAATGAGAGATTCTGCTATCTTATTTTTACCCACGGATCAGGTGGGTACTCTACTCTAAACCTTGCCCCTCTCACCTTAAACTTATGCCCGCTAGTAATTGACCCCTCTACCCTGGGGAAAAGCCTCTGACTATCCACTCTGTCTATGCCGTGGGTGCCCACCCCACAGCCCTCCTGGTCCCAGCTCCCCTTCCCCAGGACTTGTCAACCTGGTCCAGTGAAATCTCTCCACTCACCTGATCCAAACTCCAGCAGTGACTATCATTGGAGACTGCCTACAGTCGCAGCATTGGCCATTGTTTCCAATGATGCTGCTGCAACCAGAGAGCTGACGGCTAGCTGATTGGACGGAATCTCTTGGAGACAGGACATCCTCCGAGATGGGGGTTGAAGTCTCACCCTGAGTCAATTTAAATCCTGACAGTTGTTGATTTGCCTTGCGATGACTCAGCCAAGTTGAAGCATCATCCCCTGACATTTTAGCTGGGGGGTTAGCAGGGGTGGTGGGGAGGGGGTGTCAACACCTTTTCTCCTGTGGTACAAATTGTTGTGATCGTTTGAAATCTGGAATTTTTGCATTATTCCTGATGAGTACAGTCTTCAGGTGATGGTCACATGGTGATTCAGTTATTAAAAGGGTCATGTGTTGGGATCACGGGGTTCTCCCCAGAGCACGGGCGGAGTACACGGATGAAGTCGATGCCCAACTGGTGAATGCAGTATTGTTTGTAACAAGTCCTTGGTCGCCAGTCTTTGGGGGCCCAGCACTTGTGCAAGTTTCACGTCACGTGTTTTGCATTTTCTCTCAATCTCTGAATGGCTACACCATTCAACTTCCTATTTCTAAACAGATATACAGTGGTCTCCTCATCGAGTGAGCTGCTTTCATGTCTTGGGATCCAGAGTGACCCCTTGTTATATGTGAATTTAGCCTATAAATAGATCAGAGATTCAGACATAAAAATCAAATCCATGGAAGGTCTTTCCAGTGTTACTTTTCCCCAATCATGTTTGATGTAATTTTCTGAACTGCCATTTTTAGGTCCCCTCTATATTTTATTGCATCCATGTTAGCAATTCTTTGCAGTGGAATATTATTTTGTAACATATTTTCAGCAGCTATTCCTTTCCCTGGGGGATAAATGTCTTGCACTGTTACTCGAGATTAATATTCATCATCTACATAAGTGGTCTTTCAAAATTACTCAATTTCTCCTGGGCCTCCCCCAGGTTCTGGAAATGATCAGCGTTATGGAAGCCCTGCCTGTGATTTCCTCCCTTGTTTGTCGTATCCTTTGCAAGACCCAAGACTGCCAACAAACCACTGCAGAAAGGAATGTTGGGCTCAATGGGGTCGATGTCGACTCTGTGATTGGGAGGCCAATCAGCAGCCTGTGTGACATTGATCACCATTCTCCCATTCTCGTTTCTATTGAAGTCAACCAAAGAAAGCTGGGGGAAGCTCAATAAATGCTGCTGACTCGCTATTACTTGTTCGACTCGTGGTTTCTAAAACTGGCCTGTTTGAATTCGCTTTGCGTTATCTTTCCACTGACAGCTTGTACTCAATAATGAGGTAAAGGGACCTTTTAACATTCACACTAGTAAGTTGTTAGTCGCATGTGAAGCATTAAAGGATGATAATTACAGAGCATTCTGGAGGACTCTTCTTCCTCGATCGTGGAATTGCATTTTTTAACCTACAATTGTGTTAATAGTTATAAATTTTTGTGCAAAGGTAATTCTGCTGCATTCTCAAGCAGAGATGGGTATGGCCCATGATGATTGACATTATGCTCTTGAGCTAATGCTAATTGGATCACTGGCACATATTTGCCAAATGTCCATATCTGTTGGCATTGAAATTACAGGATTTAAAAAATGGTTCTGAATCCATGAAAAAAAGCACCAAACCAGGAGAACAGTGAAACCAAGTTGACACACAGAGAAAATTCATCAACAATAGGCAATTGGATTGATGAACTTTGAAGAAATCTAAAGAACAATAAATGGTTCTGAAGATGAAATAAATGGAAGGAAAATCAGATTAATCAGAAAATAAGATGTTTGGAGTAAAATATAATCAGTATGAAATAAAAGAAAATAAAACAAGGGGATCATCATACAAAATAAAGATAAAGAGTAAATTGTGTATCTCTGAACACTAATTTTCAGGCCATTGAATAGTTAAAGGTGACATCTTGACATCTGTTACAAAAAAATGAGTTTCACAAATTATTTTTGTCCTTGCCACATTTCTGAATGACACTCCTGCTGTGCCCTTTCTATATTTATCTTCAGCCAGCAGCTCTTTGTTTTAATTATTATATTGTTGTAACCTGCCTACTTACCATTGGCTGGGGACTAATGACAATCCCACAATCCTGTGGGAGTATGAGCTTCCCCAATGAGGGGGGCGGAGAAATCATTAGCAGACTCCCTGTAGAAATAAAGCTGGCCAGTTTGGAACCAGCAGGAAGGAGTGAGCAGCAAGGGAAGTTGCTGCTGCTGTTGTATATATATGTTATTGTAAATAAATGTTATTTCTTTGTATCCTTGAAACTCGTGCTGGATTCTTCATGGCCCTCACAAAACTGGCGACGAGGGTTAAAGTGAATAGCTGTCTACACTGCTGAAGCCACCTCCCTGGATCTTTGTTGGATACAGGTTGGAAGCTGTTTTCTATTACACCATGCCTCTGTACGGACGTTTGGATGTTTTTGATGCTGCGCTGGAAAGCTGGAACCAGTACGCACAACGGATGCATTACTATTTCTGGGCAAACAATATCACCGAAAACGAGCGCCAGGTGGTCATATTGCTCACCGCCTGCGGCCCGCATATGTTTGGGGTGATTAGAAGCCTTACGTACCCAGCTGCGCCGGACACCAAAACGTTTGATGAACTTGTGAATTTAGTGGGGTAACATTTTAACCCAACCCCATCCACGATAGTCCAGCGTTACCGGTTTAATACCGCTGAGAGGACACCTGGAGAATCCCTTGCCGACTTTCTATCCAGGCTACGCAGGATTGCGGAGTACTGTGACTATGGTGAGACCTTGTCAGACATGTTACTCGACCGTTTGGTTTGCGGTATTAACAATGCAGCCACCCAGAGAAAGTTGTTAGCTGAGCAAACATTGACTTTTCAACAGGCCATTCAAATAGTATTGTCCTGAGAGAGCGCAGAATGAGGAGTGCAGGAGCTACAGGGAATGGAGGTGCATGCCTTGGGGCGCAACCCCTTCGGTCCGAAAACATCCCCCCGCACTCCTGCGGTATCTTGGGCGAGGCGACGTCCGGATCGACGCCAGTGGCCATCGGACATACCTCCCCAAAGGGAGCCTTCTCCAGAACTAATGGATGAGGAGCCATGACCGTGTCAGACTTGTAGGCGCCGGCCCCGTTGCAGACGCCGGTCCTGGGGGCGCCAGTGGCGCCGTCGTTCTGACCGAAACTGGGACCAGCCCAGGGGCCGTACCTTCCATGTGGATGAATCTGCGGCGACTACTCCTGAGGACGTGGAGACGGAGGACGACTGCCTGCAGCTGCATTGTGTGGCAGCTCCCTGTGTGGCCCCCATTAAGGTGGCAGTACAGGTCAATGGTCACCCGCTCGAGATGGAGTTGGACACTGGTGCAGCGGTCTCCGTGATCTCCCAGAGGACATTCGACCGCATCAAGCAGGGTATACAGACCCTTACATTAACCGACACACAGGCCAGGTTGGCCACCTACACGGGGGAACCATTGGACATTGCAGGGACGACGATGACCCCTGTTGTTTATGGTCGCCAGGAGGGGCATTTCCCACTTATCGTGGTGCGCGGCCATGGGCCCAGCCTGTTGGGTCGGGACTGATTGCGCCATTTGCAGTTGTAGTGGCAGCACATCCTCCAAACAGTTTCTAGAGGGTTGACTGAGGTGTTAGGACGATACCCAGATGTATTCCAGCCCGGTTTGGGGAAAATAAAAGGGGCCATAGCCCGTATCCAAGTCGAACCAGGAGCCACGCCGCGCTATTTCCGGGCGCGCCCGGTGCCTTACGCCTTGCTCGAGAAGGTAGAAGGGGAGCTCACTCGTTTGGAGACTTTGGGTATTATCAGGCCCGTCTGTTTTGCTGACTGGGCAGCACCAATTGTACCTGTAATGAAGCCAGATGCCACAGTTCGCTTGTGCGACAACTATAAACTTACAGTGAATACGGCTTCCCGACTCGACCGATATCCAATGCCTCGCATAGAGGATCTCTACGCGAAGCTTGCAGGCGGACTCTCGTTCACAAAATTAGATATGAGTCATGCCTACCTACAGTTGGAGCTGGACCCTGCCTCCCGACCATATGTAATGATTAATTACACACCGGGGCCTGTATGAATATACATGTTTGCCCTTTGGAGTATTCTCTGCATGCGCTATTTTTCAACGCGTTATGGAGGGCATTTTGAGAGGTTTACCGTGTGTTGCTGTCTACTTAGATGACGTTTTGATCACCGGGACGTCGGAGCAGGAACATTTGGAAAGTCTGGAGGCTGTCCTTAGACGCTTTTCAGAGGCTGGAGTCCGTTTACGTCGCACAAAGTGCGTCTTTCAGGTGAAGGACGTAGTCTACCTGGGTTATCAGGTGGACCGCGAAGGTTTGCACCCCGTCGCAGAGAAGGTGCGCGCGATTCAACAGCCCCCCCCCCCCCCCCCCACACCCGACTGACACTTCGCATCTTTGTTCTTTTCTCGGCCTCGTAAACTATTACGGGAAGTTCCTCCCCAATCTGGCAACTACGCTGGCCCCCTTACACCTGCTGCTAAAGAAAAATCACACCTGGGTTTGGGGTCAGCCGCAAGAAACCGCTTTCCGGCGGGTAAAGCAACAATTGTTGTCGTCTGGGTTACTAACCCACTATGGAAAGCCTTTGCTCGTCACATGTGATGCATCCCCGTATGGTATTGGGGCCGTCCTGTCCCACAAGATGGAGAACGGGGCCGAGCGACCGATAGCTTTCGCCCCCCGCACATTGACTGCAGCGGAGAAAAAGTACGCGCAGATCGAGAAGGAGGGCCTGGTGGTGGTCTTTGCGGTGTAACGTTTCCACCAGTACGTGTATGGCCGCCACTTCACTATCGTGACTGATCATAAGCCTGTGCTGGGGCTTTTCAGAGAGGATAAGCCAATACCGCCCATTGCTTCCACACGGATCCAACGCTGGGCTTTGTTGCTCACTGCACACGAGTATTCTCTGGAGCACAAACCAGGAACGCAGATAGCGAATGCCGACGCACTGAGCCGATTGCCTTTATCGATCAGCCCCGTGTCGACCCCCATGACCGGTGAGGTGGTTGCAACCCTAAATTTTATGGACACCTTGCCTGTCACGGCATCACAGATCCGTGAGTGGACACAGATGGAGCCAGTCCTGTCAAAGGTTCGACATATAGTCCTGTATGGTGGGCAGCATAGACAGCTCCCAGGCGAGTTGCAGGCATTTTCCTCCAAGCTGTCAGAATTCAGCGTGGAAGACGGCATCCTCTTGTGGGGGACGCGTGTGATTGTCCCGGAAAAAGGACAGGAGCTGATACTAAGAGACTTGCACAATGGGCATCCAGGTGTGACCAAAATGAAAATGTTGGCACAGAGTTATGTTTGGTGGCCAGGCCTCGACGCCGACATTGAGAAGGTGGCCCAAAACTACTCCAGTTGCCAGGGCGACCTTGGGCGCGCTTGCATGCGGATTTCGCCGGCCCTTTTCAAGGATCCATGTTCCTTTTATTGATCGACGCCCAGTCTAAATGGTTAGAGGTGCATAAGATGCTAGGCACAACGTCCTGCGCAACAATTGAGAAGATGCGATTGTCTTTTAGCACGCATGGCCTCCCCGAGGTGCTGGTCACGGATAACGGCACTCCATTCACGAGTGAGGAGTTTGCGAGGTTCATGAAGATAGACGGCATACGCCATAGCCGCACTGCCCCTTACCACCCGGCTTCAAATGGGTTGGCAGAGCGCGCAGTGCAGACATTCAAACGAGGCCTAAAGAAGCAGTCTTCCGGGTCAATGGACACAAGACTGGCTCGCTTTTATTTTCTCGTATTGGACCACCCCCCATGCGGTGACTGGGGTAGCTCCCACAGAACTCCTAATGGGCCGGTGTCTTCGCACCCGCCTTAGTATGGTTTTCCCGGAAATTGGCGCAAAAGTACGCCGCACACAAGAACGGCAGGGACAGGGTTTTTCTCGGCATCGGCCAATTCGGCAGTTTGCGCCCGGTGACCCAGTGTTCGTTCGGAATTTTGCTGGTGGTGCCCAGGGGGTTCCTGGCGTAATCTTGCACCAAACAGGCCCTATATCTTACCAAGTGCAAGCCCAGGGTCATCTCCAACGCAAACATGTAGACCACGTTCAGTCCAGAAGACTATCCCTTCCAAAGATTCCCCGCCCCCCGGAGCTCATTTCTACAGCCGCAGAGACCAGAGACAAGGGAAGGTAGTCCTCACAATCTTCCACTGGTGCCTCACTCAAAACCTGTGCAGGTCGTTGCAGAACTGTGTGGAGATAGGGACGCTGAGATGACAGAGGCAGCAGACTCTGACTCCGAGATGGAGACATAGGACGCATCAGAGGAGGAATCTTCGGGCCGTGGATGTACAACCGTTACGCCGTTCATCGCGGAAGCGCCGGTCTCCGTCTTGTTCCATGCCGCCCGATCCAGCGTCTCGTGCAAATGGTGTCCGGCCTGCGGCAAAACGAGTCCCACGCCCTTCTTCGCCAGGGTCTTCGGTGGATTCCTTGGACTTTGTATGGGAGGGATGTTATAACCTGCCTGCTTACCATTGGCTGGGGACGAATGACAATCCCACAATCCTGTGGGAGTATGAGCTTCCCCAATGAGGGGGGGGGGCGGAGAAATCATTAGCAGACTCCCTGTATAAATAAAGCTGGCCAGTTTGGAACCAGCAGGAAGGAGTAAGCAGCAAGCGAGGTTGCTGCTGCTGTTGTATATATATGTTATTGTAAATAAATGTTATTTCTTTGTATCCTTGAAATTCATGCTGGATCCTTCGTGGCCCTCACAAAATATATATAACTTATTTTTGCTGGGGATTTAAAATATTAGAAGGCAGGCTTGCTATTGCCAGGAAGAATAGCTGAAGTAATCATATTGCACTGTCCTACACAATGGACATTGCATAGAAACAACTGTGAGAAACATGCTGGCCAGCCCAAACAGGCTTTACTTGTGTCCAGGCTCCATTCGAACCTTCTCCCATCCTTCCCGATGGAATTCTATTCAGCATGATTTGGGCTTTTGGGCATTGCACAGCCCAAATCAATTCCTGACCAAAGACCTCCCATCATTCCTGGGCTGGTATCGTAGAATCTACGGAATGGAGACAGGTCCTTCAGCCCAAACTGGTCCTTGCCAACCAAAAAGCCCATTTGCCTGCGTTTGGCCCCTATCCCTCTAAACCTTGCCTATCCATGTATCTGTCCAAATGTCTTTTAAATGTTGTCAGTGTCCCTGCCTCAACCACTTCCCCCGGCAGCTCATTCCACACACATACCACCCTGTGTGTAAAAAAGTTGTTCCTCATGTTCCCATTAATCTTTCCCCTCTTAACTTAAACCTCTGCCCTCTAGTATTTGATTCCCCAACCCTGGGAAAAAGGCTGAGTGCATTCACCCTATCCATGCCTCTCATGATCTTTTTCACCTCTATAAAATCACCCTCAATCTCCTCTGCTCCAAAACAAAAGTTCTACCCTGTCCAATCCCTCCCTATAACTCAGTCCCGTGAGTCTTGGCAACATCCTTGTAAATCTCTTCTGCACTCTCTCCAGTTTAATAACATCTTTCCTACAGCAAGGCGACCAAAACTGAACACAATACTCCAGGTGCGACCTCACCAATGTCTTGTCCAACTGCAACATAACTTCCCAACTTCTATACTCAATGCCCTGACTGATGAAGGGCAGCATGTCAAAAGCCTTCTTCACTGCCCTATCTACCTGGGACTCCACGTGAGAGTTTGGCTCAAGATGGATTGGAACTTTATGGGAAAAACAAAATGTTAGGTAAAGCTTTGTGTGAAGAAACTTCAAGACAGGCTGTGACAGGCTTCTGATAACAAGGTTGTTTCAGTACCAGACAAATTGCAGACGGCCTTGGGAAGGGTTGCGCTAGGCTTGAAAATAATCATAAATTAGCTAAAAAGCACAGATGGAATGCGAGGGAGCTGCCCTCAGAAATGAGCCAGAAACTGTATAAGAACTGCTGTTAGATGTATTGGCTTTGGCTTGCTGGTGTAACTCTCAGAGATACAGTGGTCTTAGCCCCGGCCGAGAAATAAACATGTTAAAGTAACGAGGTGTTCGACTGATCATTTCCTCCGGACTGGCTGCAAAAGAATCCTCATTTGGTGGAGAATGCGGGCATTCAAGGAGCCTCCCTGGAACCTGACGGCGTAACAGATTGATCGCATTCGGACGCTGAGGAGGGAATTGGCCACCAAACGGGAGTACCCTTGTTACCACTTTGGTTTCCCCCTCTGCTGTCCCGAGTGTGGCCACGCCCTGCTGTTCGGTTTCGGTGGAGACTCTGACGAAATCAAAGCAGTCCGGCGAACCCGTTACGAAGAAGGGTTGAAAGGGTTGGAGTCCCAGGAAGGTTGGACCTTCCTAAAGTCCCGGGTTGGAAACCTTGGGAGGTTAGAGTCCTCCCTAAACAGTCCGGGTTGGAGTCCCTGGGAGGTTAAAATCCTTCCTAAAGTCCCGGGTTGGAAACCTTGGGAGGTTAGAGTCCTCCCTAAACAGTCCGGGTTGGAGTCCCTGGGAGGTTAAAATCCTTCCTAAAGTCCCGGGTTGGAAACCTTGGGAGGTTAGAGTCCTCCTTAAATCTCCGGGTAAATGAGTGATGATGATCCTCAGGGTTGCCTAATACCTTCACGATAAAAGGTGGTTTTCGATAAACAAGTATATCAACCGGTGTCTAGACTTGTTCGACACTTCGTGTTGATCAGATTGAATATTACGGAGAACGGATAACTCTGTCCAAATTATATATTATAAAATTTAAATGGTGGTGCGGATAACACCTAAAGGAAACATAATAAACAGGGCTTGACCGTTGCGTGTCCTGTCGGAACACTCGAACAATTTCTTAAATCTGTTAGTTCTGTCTTTAATTCCCTGAGTCCGTCAGTCTGTTTAAATCAGTCCTCTCTCTCTCTCTCTCTTTTCATGTTTCATTTCCAGACTTTGACCTTCTAAAAGTCACTTTCGAACAATTTGATTTAGCCTTTTGATTGGGCAACGGGGCAGGATAACCCCGTTTAAATTCTTGATTGAATAAGTGATTTAGGATCGCTACCAAAATTAAATAGGAAACCACAAGGATCATCCGAGGATAGGAGACAATGGGTAGTACTTTAGATAGCACCTCTGATAGTGGAAGCGCGCTTCAAACTCTTTGTGAACAGTATCGGGAACATTCTCAGCAGCTGCGGCAGTTATCGGGAGAATTGCATAAGAAATTGGGAAAGGGGAATGGCCCCTGGGAGGATCAAAAGATTTGCCTCCGGTTCTAGAGGCACAGCAGGTTATTTGGCAACATAACCGTAGCTCCACGGCTAAGAAATTGATTGAGTTATGGTGGGAGTACTGCCAAAAATTAAAATTACATCTTTATTGGCTAATTGGCAGGCTAACGCTTTAAAATTGGGTATTGAATTAACAGAAGGGGGAATTGTTAAGACTGCAGGGGTTTTGAAAAAGGAATGTGCCCACCATAGAAAAAGACCTAAGTCTGTAAAAACCCCCATTTCTAAATCAGGACCGTGCGGTCAAATGGCCGGCCTTGCCTTGACCGAGGGAGACGATGAGGATGACCCTGAAAATTGGCACTATATGGGACGTTACACCGCCACTACGACCGCCTCCACCTTACATTCCCAGGGTTCTGATTGTAGTTTAAACTGTTCTAAAACAAATGATGTTTCAGACAAAAAACTCTTTATTCCTCTGGTGTGACCATGTTAGAAATTACATTAAAGATGTGTACATTCAAGCCCTTTATCCACCGCTCCCCCCGCCACTGTCACCACCTCCACTGTCGCAAGGAGGTCCGGCGACTCGCACTCGTTCTAAAACCCATGCTAATCAATTCCCACAGATTAATCAAGAGTTAGTCCTGGGAAAAGAGGGAGCACTGGAGGTGGATTTTCCTGATTACCCAGATGATTATCAGCCGCAGTGTCAGTTCCCTGTCCGGCAAGTTCCCAATATAGCATACAACCCTGCCAACCACCGGGGCCCAACAACCAGGCATTTCAAAATAATTATTATAATTAATAAATTAATCACATTTGATACTACTGATTCAGTATTAATAAATTATACAATATAATACAGTCAAACAGTTGATCGATCAGTAACATTTCAATAATAGTATTTCAGCTCAAATTCATCGATTGGGGGTACAGTTGGAAGATAAATTGGGGTGGATCAAGTTTTTTTGATTTCTTTTTGGATATGTAATGCCAAATCTTTAACTTCTTTAGAGTTATTGGGAATGAAAGTACAACATTCTGCACTTTGACATCTTCTGGATTATACACAAAAGCTTGTTGAAAGGGTTAATTTCCTTGCAGAGACAAAAAGAGGCGTATAGCTTGGAATGATGCCATTCGCATCTCTAAACTTTTTTTAAAAAATAATAATAATTGTCACTCGAATGGACTGGGAGTAAAAGTTGGATTGCTGCCAAATTCCCGTTATCAGATGTCCTTGAACGATCTGTTCTTTTTAATTAGAGTTGTTTAGGTTTTTGTAAAACCAGCTTCCATTGTTTGAAGTTTTAATTTCCAGGCTAATTCTAAACATTTATTTTAAAATAGCAAACACAATAACTTATTAAACATATAGGTTTTCTGTAGATGAATTCGTCGATTCTATTAAAGAAGGCACGACTAGCAAGATATGTTGGTTTCTTAAAATTAATAAAGCAATATTCAGAATAATGACAGTTCTCTTAAGTTGACAGTTCTTGACTATGCCTGTAGAATTCACTAGAGGCACTTATACAGAATCTTATTCGGCAACAGAATCTTATTCGGCAACAAGTTTTGGTTCCGTGTCGCTCTCCTTGTAATACTCCAATACTAGCAGTCCCGAAGCCCGGCAAGCCAAATCAATATCGCCTCGTCCAAGCTCCGCGCTCAATTAATGCCATGGTGCAACCCCTTCACGCATTGGTCCCAAATCCAGCCCACATTTTAGCCCAAGTCCCAGCGGACGCTACAACATTTTCCCTGGTGGATCTCCAGCATGCCTTTTTCGCCCTCCCCTTGCACCCGGATTCACAGTATCTCTTTGCCGCTACATATCAAAATCAACAATACACATGGACTAGGTTGCCTCAAGGATTTATACATTCGCCTAATCTTTTCTTCCGCTGTCTCCAACAACAATTCCAGCCCCTGGAATTAAAAGGGGGATCCACCCTCGTACAGTATGTTGACGATTTACTGATCGCAAGCCCGTCAGAACAAAGTTGTAAAGAAGATACGGCTCAATTATTAAGTTACCTTTCAATTTGAGGATACGTTGTGTCACCCGCCAAAGTAGTAGTAGCCCAACCAACAGTCCGGTTTCTGGGTATCCTTTTATCCGCCGATGCACGGGCGCTATCACCAAGTCGAGTTCAGCCTATTTGTCAGTACCCTGCACCCACAACGGCTAAGGATGTCCGTAAATGGCTCGGAATGGTTAATTATTGTCGGCAATGGATTCCGAATATCGCCCTAGATACCCGGCTATTGACCCCATACACCAATAACGCTGGAGAGTTCCAGTTAAGTACGGAAGCCCAAGAGGCCTTCCATCGGCTAAAAGATGCCTTAATGAGGGCGCCAGCACTAGGGCGCCCCCTTTATGATCGACCTTTCCAACTTTATTGTACTGTTTTAGCCGGTTGTGCCACCGCGGTACTTACCCAGAAACATGGGGATCGCCACCGTTCTATAGCTTATTACTCGTCTAAACTTGATCCAGTTGCACTCGGCTATCCTGGATGTACAGATTTTAGCCTCTATTTACAACAGTCTCCAGTCAGCGGCTAATCTCACTCTTCAGCAGGATATTGTTATTTATAGTTCACATTCAGTCACGGCTCTGCTCGGTCAACTTCAGACTCAGCACCTAACTATGGCGCGTCAAAATAAATATGAGATTTATCTCCTCAATAACCCGAAACTTCAGTTCCGGCACTGCACTACTATTAACCCCGCTAGTTTCCTTTCCGACCCACCTAATGCCACTGAGTCCCCGACTCATGACTGTCTTTTTCTCTTACAAGACGATGCGTCATTACGCGATGATCTCACTGATTCTCCAATACCAAATGCTGATCTGAAACTATTCACCGATGGTAGTTCATCCATCGGTGAAAGGGGGGATAGATTATCAGGGTATGCAATTTGAGGTACCCTCAATAATGACGCTTAGAGATTAAACTGTAAAGAAGGCTTTATTAGACTAATGACTATACTACAGCTGGAGACGAGAGCTGACTGTTACACAGACCATGAGGCAGGCCTTTGGCGGATGGGCGGAGCCAGAGGCGGAGTCCCCAGGGTTCCAAGCCCTGTCTTAAAGGGGACATCACCTTACATGATGATAAGGCAGTAACCGTTCATCACATTCACCCCCTGTTTAAAAAAAGAGTCCGGCGGGGGTGAAGTGCCATCATAGGTCCATCCGTCTCGGTGGCCGGATCGTCCTCCTTGACCTCCTCAATTCGGGCGGTGGTGCGGCGGGCACGGACGTCCCGGTTGAGGGCACATCTGGGAGCACAGCGGTCGGAGCTTCAGTCCGGGTCGGGGCAGAGGAACTAGGCAGGGCCGGGGGTAGCGGAGCCGGCGCCGGCGGGGTGTGTAAAGGGGGGGTGCAAGGGGGGGCGCACGGTAGGAGCTCACCAATGGGTGGTAGGGCCGGAAGGGGGGGTGTTGTAGGGGGCGACGGGTCCTGCAGGGGCGCGGCGCGGGAAGGGCCGTCTGTGGTGGAGGATCCAGCGGGTGCCAGATCCCGGAGGGAAACCGTATCTTGCCTGCCGTCGGAGTACTCCACGTAGGCGTAACTGGGGTTGGCGTGGAGCAGTCGGACCTTTTCAACTAGGGGGTCCGTTTTATGGCTCCTCGCGTGCCTCCGGAGAAGAACAGGTCCCGGAGCCATCAGCCAAGGTGGAAGCGAGACCCCGGAGGTAGACTTCCTGGGGAAGAGAAACAATCGGTCGTGAGGGGTCTCATTTGTGGCCGTGCAGAGGAGTGACCTAATGGAGTGAAGGGCATCGGGTAGGACCTCCTGCCAGCGGGTGGTTGGGAGATTTCTCGACCGCAGGGCCAGAAGGACAGCCTTCCACACGGTCGCGTTCTCCCTCTCCACCTGCCCGTTTCCCCGTGGGTTATAACTGGTCATTCTGCTCGAGGCGATGCCTTTGCTGAGCAGATACTGACGCAGTTCATCACTCATGAACGATGTACCCCGGTCGCTGTGGATATAAGCAGGGAAACCGAACAGGGTGAAGATGCTGTGCAGTGCCTTAATCACCGTGGCTGAGGTCATGTCGGTGCAGGAATGGCGAATGGGAAACGGGAGAACTCATTGATCACGGTGAGGAAATAGGCATAACGGTTGGTAGATGGGAGGGGCCCCTTGAAGTCCACGCTCAGTCGCTCAAAGGGGCCCGAGGCCTTCACGAGCTGAACCTTGTCTGGCCGATAGAAGTGCGGTTTGCACTCCGCACAGACCTGGCAGGCCCTGACCATGGCCTTGACCTCCTTGGTTGAGTAAGGTAGGTTGCGGGACTTGACGAAATGGACGAGCCGGGTAACCCCCGGGTGGCAGAGGTCATTGTGGATGGCTTGCAGGCGGTCCTCCTGCACGACAGGCGCATGTGCCGTGGGACAGGGCATCTGGGGGCTCGTTGAGCTCCCGTGGACGATACTTGATATCGTACGAGTAGGTGGAGAGTTCGATCCTCCACCTCAAAATTTTATCGTTTTTTATTTTGCCCCATTGCGTGTTATCGAACATATAGGCGACCGACCGTTGGTCGGTGACGAGGGTAAACCTCCTACCGGCGAGGTAGTGTCTCCAGCACCGCACAGCCTCCACAATGGCTTGTGCCTCCTTTTCGACTGCAGAGTGTCGAACCTCGGAGACGGTGAGGGTTCGGGAGAAGAACGCTACTGGTCTGCCTTCTTGATTGAGGGTAGCAGCGCCTTACCGTTTCAGGGTGGATAAAGCTCTCCGTGCTCCCGGAGTCGAAGAGGCATGCAGTGTCG
The DNA here is from genome assembly GCF_047496885.1 of Scyliorhinus torazame. Taxonomy (NCBI): domain Eukaryota; kingdom Metazoa; phylum Chordata; class Chondrichthyes; order Carcharhiniformes; family Scyliorhinidae; genus Scyliorhinus; species Scyliorhinus torazame. Next base: position 324,191,849 of record NC_092712.1, on the reverse strand, counting down.
TGCCCGTTGACCTGGACCTGCATCATGGAGTTCTGCAGGTGTTTTGGCCGAGTTTAATCGAGGGTGATCGCACCCAGTCGCGGGTAGTTGGAGTCGTCAGCTGAGTCGGACTCGTAAAATGGCCGCTGCCATTGGTCGCACGTGTCGGGTCGAGAAGATAGCCGCCGACCAGATGGCCGCTCCCATGATTCGCACGAGGCTGATGACGTGTCAGAAGAGGGCGTGTCGGGTCGGTGCGCAGCAGCATTGCGAGGCCTGCGGGCCTGAGAGCCTGATTTTCGGGCCGGCTGTTCTTTGTTTTTCAGGCCCCTGGGTCTGGCCAGGCAGACCCTCGCAAAGTGCCCTTTCTTCCCGCAGTCGCTGCAGATCGCGGAGCGGGCTGGGCAGCATGGGCGTGGGTGCTGGCCCTGCCCGCAGAAGTAGCACGGTGTGCCCCCATGGTGAGCGGGTCGCCGCGTGGCGCAGGCCTGTAATACGGGCGAGTCTGAGGAAGTCCGGGGGGGGCTGGCAGAGTCCGCGGGGTACGTACCCAAGTTATGCCGGGCCACCTCCAGCGAGGAGGCGAGCGTTAGCGTCTCCTGGAGGTCTTTTGCCCCGTTTTCGAGCAGCCGTTGCTAGATGTAGGTCGAGCGGATGCCGGACACGAAAGCATCCCTGATGTGCAGGTTCATATGGACTTCCCCTGTCACATCCTGATGGTCACAGTCCCTGGCAAGCGCGGTGAGTTTTTCAACAAACTCGTCGAGCTATTCCCCCGAGCGCTGCTGGCAGGTAGAGAGCAGATGCCGGGCGTGCACCTCATTGACGGGTTTGACAAACCGCTTGCGGAGCAACTCAATCGCTTCCTCATAAGTCGTCGCCTTTTCGAGCGTGGCGGAGATTCTGTGACTCACCCGGGCGTGGAGTAGACGCAGCTTGCGTGGCCCCAGGATGGGAGTCTCTGCGGAGTCCAGGTAGGCCTCGAAGCACCGCAGCCAGTATTAAAACATTTCCTTTGCCTCCGGCGTTCGTGCTTCCAGATTGAGCTTCTCTGGTTTTAGGCCTGCGTCCATCCTGAATCTAGTTTAGTTTAATAAATTGAGGTACCCTCAATAATGACGCTTAGAGATTAAACTGTAAAGAAGGCTTTATTAGACTAATAACTATACTACAGCTAGAGATGAGAGCTGACTGCTATACAGACCATGAGGCAGGCCTTTATGTATGGCTCCCAGATGGGCGGAGCCAGAGGCGGAGTCCCCAGGGTTCCAAGCCCGGTCTTAAAGGGGACATCACCTTACATGATGATAAGGCAGTAACCGTTCATCACACAATTGTTAACCAAAAAGGAGAAACACTTGAAGCAGCAGCATTCGGAACTCCCTTTTCCGCCCAACAGGCTGAACGTTTTGCACTTATTCGAGCCTGTGTATGAGGGAAAGATAAAATTGTAAATATCTACACTGATTCCCGATGTGCCTTTGGGGCCACACACAATTTTGGCCAATTATGGAAGAACAGGGGATTTCTTACATCTGCAGGCAGTCAGATATCCCACAAACAGTTAGTTACACAATTACTACAGGCTTTAATGCTCCCTAAACAAATAGCCGTAATAAAGTGCGCTGCCCATACGACAGGCAAAACCCTGGTGGACGCGGGTAATCGGCTGGTGGACCACCAGGCCAAAGAGGCTTCTCGCTTAAAAGACACGGTGGTACCAAAAATGATAAGTCAGACTAAAAGCTCTAAGGGTCAGTCTCCCTCTGAAAAGCCAATGCCGACCATCACTGACGTATTTCAGTTACAGGAGGACGCTCCTGGCTGTGTAAAAAGACTATGGGAAGAATTGGGATGTTGTTATGATCCTGTAAATAAATTGTGGGTCACCCCGGCAGGGCAGACTTGTATGCCCGATGCATTGGCAGCCTGGGTTACCGAATGTGTTCACTTTGCAACTCATTGTGGTGCGCGAGCTGCGGGTGATGTATTGCTCAAAACATGGTGGCATCCAAGACTGCAAGACATAGCGCAAAACATTAGCAGTCGTTGCCTAGTATGTCAGCAGTATAATCCTGGTAAAGCAATACCCTGTGAAATGGGTAAAACCCCGCTACCGGAAGGTCCCTTTGAGACACTCCAGATGGATTACATTGAGCTGGAAAGATGCCAATGTTATAAACATGTATTGGTTATTGTTGATGTATTTAGTAAATGGATAGAAGCTTACCCCTCTGTAGATAACAAAGCTTCCACGGTAGTAAAAGTTTTGATGCGAGGAATTGTTCCTAGATTTGGGATTCCATATCGATTAAGCTCTGATAATGGACCTCATTTTGTGGGACAGATCAATGAGGAATTTTGTACTCAGCTGGGAATAAAACAACAATTACACTGCGCATACCGACCCCAAGCAGCGGGAATGATAGAAAGGGCTAATCAGACATTAAAAACAAAAGTGGCAAAACTACAGGCAGAGACTGGAGCCGCTTGGCTCAAATTATTGCCTCTTGCCCTCTTCCAAATACGTGCAACCCCGGCTGGAAAGACACGACTGAGTCCCGCCGAAATTCTATACGGAAGACCCTTGCGTACTCCTTGGGATCAAGGGAAACATAAGGAAGTACAGTTTCACCACATGACCACGGAAATGGCCAATTACGTGATAGCCTTGACTAAAGTACTAAAGGGCCTCCATTCGCGGGTCTGAGCAGCCCGTGGGGAGATACCCCCCTTATCCAGTACTGTCACCATTAACCCAGGCGAGTATGTTATGATCCGGAACTGGGTTCGGAAAGGATTAGAACCCCGATGGGAAGGACCACTCCAGGTCCTACTCACTACTCCCACTGCTGTAAAAGTGGAAGCAGAAATGCCTGGATCCACATCCACCATTGTAAGGTTGTGAAAATGCAATAGAGAATAACCCTCTGTTTCGAGCCCTAGGTAATAACTTCAGCAGCATTCACGGGATGAAGGACAGCCTTATTATCGTAACCCTGCTGGGACTTTTGGAAACTGGAGGAGAGGCCAAGCGAAGAACCTGTGGCCCCAAGGGAAGGCGGACTCATCACCTCTGTCGAGGAGACACCTTACAGTGTACCAGTCAAGGCCCAGGAGAAGGACCTTGGAACGCAACCCCTGCGGACGGATGTTCGGCCTACGTTCAACAATGCAATCGGACCATACTCATCAGTGGAGTGACTAAGGGCAACCTACCCTGTCATCGGGTCAACTGTAAATGGGACTATAGCTGCAGAAACAAAAAAAAGACTTTACCCTTGGGATGCGTTGACCAAGGGAGGGTAAGGCTGCGGGGAAAAAGGGAATTACATGTAAACACGTATTTGTATATGTCATATGTGTACGCAAAGGATATGAATGTTTCTGGTTGCTGGGTATGTACACATATCCCGACCCATGCTAAGGGAGGGATCCCCCTCAGACCTGTTCCGCTTGACCTGTCAGAAACAGTGGAATGGTATATTTACCAGAATGGTACTCGTCAATCCCCCAGGACTATAAGAATTGCATCTATGGTAAGACACCCAGACGGCGGGGCAGCTTCTAGTTTATCGTTTCTCCCCATATCCCCAAGACCTTGGAAAGAGGGGGGCTATCCAATGAACACCTTTGAGATGTGGTACCAACCAAGTTATAACAAATCCCACCGGCCTCCGTTTCATACCCTCACTAATACCACCAACATGGGAAGACCACTGGGAATAATATGTTTGCTAAGGAATGTGGTTAAAGGGATATTTGTAGGTGCTAGTCAATGCGAGCACAGATTTGTGGTGGCCAACATATCCGAGGTCTATCCCGTATATACGTCTCCTCAGTTTTATGGGTGGACACTGGACGTCCCATACGCGAATGGGACAGGTACCTTCAAGTACTCCCTGTTGGCCCAAGTCTTTGATGTGGACAAACTCACTTCATACATTGGGACGTATTTTATTTGTGGCCACAAGGCTTACTTACCCCTGGTTACCAGAGAGTTGGACGGGATCCTATATTTGGGATACGTTGTTCCCTACGTGCACCATCTCACTAGTTTAAGGAATCACCCTCACCTGAAGCGGCAAAAGAGAGCAATAACCAAAACGCAGTGATTCTTTGGGATCCTGCTTCCCCCTGTCGGGGTAGCTCTTGCAATGAAGGAAATAAGGAAGATAGCAAAAATCCTGGAAGAGGTAGCAAACGACACCACTGAAGCATTGACTGAGATAAATAATTAAATGGTGGCAATAAGAATCGTAGCCCTCCAAAACCGAATGGCCCTCGATTACCTCCTTGCAAACAAAGGTGGGACTTGTGCCATGATCAGTTCGGAATGTTGCACCTACATCCCCGATAGTTCGGAGAACATCACCCACCTCGTGGATCATATCCGCACAGAGGGGTTAAGAAAATGCATGAAATATCAAGAGATGGGTGGTTAGATTGGTTGTTTGCCGGATCATGGGGATCTTACCTAGTGCATGGGTTGATAATCCTGGTAGTTGTAATACTTGTAATAATTATGCTTAGCTTACTAATGAAATGCTTGTGTAAAAGTGTCGGTGCAGCAGTAATTTCTCAACAGTTAATGCAGCAACATGAAGTGCGCCTTGAAGAGTTAATGGATGTGAAAGAAAGTGCAGAGGAATATGAGGAAATGATCGAAATGCAAATAGAATGGGAAAGACTGAGACGATTGACTATGGATTAGAAGTTATCATGAAATGATAAAAGGGGGAAATGAGAGTTTGGCTCAAGATGGATTGGAACTTTATGGGAAAAACAAAATGTTAGGTAAAGCTTTGTGTGAAGAAATGTCAAGACAGGCTGTCACAGGCTTCTGATAACAAGGTTGTTTTAGTACCAGACAAATTGCAGACGGCCTTGGGAAGGGTTGCGCTAGGCTTGAAAATAATCATAAATTAGCTAAAAGGCACAGATGGAATGCGAGGGAGCTGCCCTCAGAAATGAGCCAGAAACTGTATAAGAACTGCTGTTAGATGTATTGACTTTGGCTTCCTGGTGTAACTCTCAGAGATACAGTGGTCTTAGCCCCGGCCAAGAAATAAACGTATGTTAAAGTAACGAGGTGTTCGACTGATCATTTCATCCGGACTGGCTGCAAAAGAATCCTCACACGTTTAAAGAACCGTGCAACTAAACCCCATGGTCCCTCTGTTCCACTATACTCCTGAAAGTGGATGTCAAGGAATCATATCCAAGACAATGTGCTGGCTTCGGACCACAAGGTTTTTGCCAACTGTGGAACCTGCGACAGACTGAATACATCCTAGCGGAAGGGCACAGAGACCAGGAACTTTAGTAACGTGGAAAGATAGAAAATGTTGGGTTTGTTCTCTTGAGAAAAGAGAAGGTTAAGAGGAGTTTCATCAAGGCTTTCAAAATCCTCAAGGGTCTTGACAGGGCAAATAACGTTAAACTGTATCCAATAATTGAAGGGTCAGTAACTAGCCAAATGGAGACACAAGTTAATTAGCAAAGGAACCAGAGTAATAATGTGAAGTGTTAGTTTACTGAACCACAATCCAGCAACTCACTCTAATCTGTCCACTTTGAAAATGGCAACTTTTCAACACTCCTTGTCCTTCCGATATGAGACTGTGATAAATTATACCAAATGAAAGATAGATGGGGGTTAATGGAGAAACACTTAATGAAATGTTGGTGGATAATATTCAGATATTTATTTATCTCCACACAAGTGCAATAAAAAACCTTACAAATCATCTGTGCCTTTGACAAAGTAATATAAGGAAGGTTAATGGTCACCCAGGGAGATACCCTGGGCAAGCAGATTAATTCTGTGGAGGTTGTTGAAGGTGGTGAGGGGTGAAGCGGTCAGGGATAGGAAGAGAACTCAGAAGTTGAGCCATGCTGGGTGAAGGTTCTGGTACAATGATGGGGGAAGAAGCCACAGTTTCAAAAACAAAAGGGCTGCTATTGGTGGAAAGAGCTGAGGGTGGGGTAAGGCAAGACCATAGGGGAATTAGAAACAGGGTGAAGATCACTGTTGGATATGCCTGCTAATCATCTTCGAAAGTGGACATCGCCTTTAAGAACTGCAAACCTGCCTTTCAGTGTGTGTAGTCCTGCTGAATATTGCACCTGCTGAATATTCCACCATCCTAACCAGCGAGCAGCATGAGTTACATGGGCAACTCACATGCTGCAGGGACAACTTATCACCTCTCTCTTCCTGGCATCAGCCCTGCCTGTTGCCCTCAATTCCCAAATAGCGCCCCCCCGCCCCTAATCCACTTGCTGATACCTCGCACCCTCCCAAACCCCGACCTCCAAGCTTGTTCCTCAGCGCCCCCTGACACCCACCAGCACAACCCTTTCATATCCAGTTGCGATGCCCACACATGCCACCTGTTTTCGACCCCTCCGGTCCACAAAGCCCTACCTTTGTCCCCGCAGGAGAAGATCGTCCACAATAAGAGGGAAAGGGAGATGGCGGTGAGGTCGGAATTCACCGGCCCTGGAGATGACGTGTTTGTCCGAGGAGAGAGCAGTGACTGACAACGAGGTCGGCCTGTACCAGAGCGGAGAGGCTCCACTGCCCCTTTATCCAGGTGACCTGCCCCAAGTGAGGGGCTGATATCCCAGACAATTATCAGTCCCGCTGACAGTGCGGCCACAGGCCCGTGGAGTGAAGTACCATAGACACTAGGAGGTGTGGGCAGGGGAAACAGGAAGATCGGGGGAGGGGATTTCCAATAAGGAGTCTCAGGTGGTCCCAGGTTCCAAATCCCCCCCTCCTGATCTCAAGGGCAGTGGGAAGAACAGGGTGGCATGGACCTCTGGTTGTGACCATGGAGTGAGTGGTCCCATACAGGGCTGTTCCTGCTTAATGTCACAGAAAAGGGCTCTTTTCACACAGATCCGGGTGGAATTTTGGTGAAAAGGCGGAGGTGAATGTTAGAGGAGTAGTTTACCCCTGGAATGGTAAGTCTCCTGATCGCCAGACCCGGCAGAAAACAGTGAGAGATTTGGGTGGAAAGTTGAAACAATCTGGTCCTTCACAGACGGTCTCTTCCAGCATGCAGGCAGGGGAGGGGCAAGCTGTAAGGCCCCGGACCAGGATCTGATGACTTTTATCAAGGAGGAATTCTGTAAGCAGAGGAAAGAAATGCGTGAGGATCATGCAAAGGCCATTGCAGAAGAGGTGGTACGCCTGAAGAGTACTTTGGGGCAGATGGAGAGGTGTTTGGAGGTGCAGGGGCACAGATTGGGGAGATTGAAGGTGTGATCCCGGACCACAGCGATCGTGTGGTGGCTCTGGAGGTGGAGGTTGGGCTCCTCGGAGACATTTGTAAGATGTTGAGGGCAAAGGTTGAAGAGCAGGAAAATACGTCGAGAAGACAGAACCTGCAACTAGTGGGCCTGCCTGAAGGAGTGGAAGGTGTGAGTGCCACGAGGTACGTCTCGAGGATGCAGGTGGGGCTGGAGGCAGAAGGGGCGCAGGATAGGGCACCAGAAGTGGACCGAGCGCCTCGGTCTCTGAGGCAAAATCCTAGAGCTGGGGAGCCGCCGCGGGCGGTGATCGTGAGGCTCCATTAATTTGTGGAGAAAGAGAAAATTCTACGTTGGGCCAGGGAGAATCGTAGCTGCGACTGGGAGAGAAAAAACGTCCGGATTTATCAGGACATCGGAGCCGAGTTGGCAAAACGGCGGGCAGGTTTCAACAAGGCCCCGGCGGTGCTGTACCGGCGGCAGCTCAGGTTTGGGGTGCTCTACCCGGCGAAATTATGGGTGACGTTCGGAGGCCGGGAGTATTATTTCGAGACCCCAGAAGCGGCCGAAGACTTCATTAAGGAGCATAAACTGGGGGAGAACTGAGTGGACAATGCTTGGGAACCGGGGTGCTGGCACTATGTAATGGGCGGGAGCATGTTTGAAGTGGGTGTAGGGATTGGGGGATTCTCGCCTTTTTTTGAGTTTCTGTTCAATGTTGAGGTTGTAAGGAGTTGTAGGGGTGAAAAGTTTATGTGGGGATGGATGTTCCCATCCCCCTCCAGTTTTATGGGACTGTTTGTGTATAACATCTGTTTGTTTGCTTTTGGAGAAGGCTGCCTGGAGTTCAGAAGTCCTTGTTTGGGTGGGGGAGGGTAAGGCCAGCAGCAGGCCTTCTTGGAGCTGAGGAGTGGGGGGGGCGGGGGGGGGGGGGGAGAGGGAGGGGGAGGTCATTAGGATGTGCCTTTGGGCAGGGGCAGCCGCACTAGCAGGTTATGCTGGTGAACGGAAGTGAGGTGGTGGGGGAGAAGGCCACGAGGGTTGGCCGGGGGGAGGGAGGAAAGGGGAAGTGGGGGGGGTGGGGGAAGAAGAAGGGGAAAAGCGGCGAGGGGGGGGTTTGCGATGCGGCAGGGGGTGAGAGATGACATGGCCAAGGGCGAAGAAAGGGGCCATCTGGGATGGGCTAGGTACAGAGTGGAATTAAAGGGGCAGGAGTTAAGTGGGGAAGATGACGGACGGTAGAGGGGATTGGAGGCGCAAGGTTGGTAACATGGAACGTCCGGGGACTGAATGGGCCGGTTAAAAGGTTGCGGGTGTTCTTTCACTTCAGGAGCTTGAAAGCGGGGTGGTCTTTTTGCAGGGGACACACCTCCGTGTGAAGGACCAGGTTAGGTTAAGGAAGGGGTGGGTCGGGCAGATTTTTCACTCGGGGTTTCGAAATCGAGGGGTGTGGCGATTTTAATGAGCAAAAAAATGGGATTCATGAGTGCGAAAGAGGTGAGGGATCCATGTGGAAGATATGTGATTGCGCGTGGGGAATTGGAAGTGGCACCGGTAGTGTTGGTAAATGTGTATGCCCAAATTGGGATGATGTGGGTTTTATGAGGGGGTTGCTGGCAGCAATCCCGGATTTGGCCACGTACCAGTTGATCTTGGGGGGAGATTTTAACTGTGTCCTGGAGCCGAGGGTGGATAGATCGAGCCCCAGGTCGATGGGTAGGGTACGAATGGCAAGGGAGCTGGGGGGGTTTATGGAGAGGATGGGTATGGTGGATCCATGGCACTTTCAGAACTCAGGGGGAAGGGAGTGTTCCTTCTTTTCACACGTCTATAAGGTGTATTCGAGGATTGATTACTTTGTAGTGAGTCGGGAGATTTTGGTTGGGATGGAGGGGGCAGAGTATGCGGGGATAGTTATCTCGGACCATGCGCCCCACTGGCTGGATATTCAGTTCAGTACGGGACGAGAGCAGAGGCTGGGGTGGAGGTTTGACTCGGGGTTGTTGGCGGATGGAGGTTTTTGTGATAAGGTGCGGTTGGCGATTAGGGATTATGTGGAGTTCAATCAGAATGGGGAGGTGTCGGCGGGCATAGTGGAGGTGGACAGGGAATATTCGAGGGTGCCCACCGTGGGGGGATTGGCGAGGAAGAAAAAGTTGCAGGGGCAATTTGACAGGCTGACAATGGGGAGGGCGGTAGGGCAACTGCGTAGGGCAAGAGGGGTGCAATACGTGTATGGGGAGAAGGCGAGCCGCATGCTGGTGCACCAGCTGCGGAGGCAGGCTGCGTCCAGGGAAATATTGAAGATCCGGACTGGGGCTGGGGATGTGATGTCAGAGCCAGGGAAGATAAATGAGGCATTCAGAGAGTATTACCAGGGACTTTATGAGGCAGACCCAGGAGGAGAGGAGGGGGACATGGGGCGGTTTCTGGAGGAGCTGGAATTTCCCCAGGTGGAGGAAGCAAAGAGACAGGCGTTGGAGGAGCCCCTGGGGCTGAGGGAGGTGCTGGATAGTATCAGGGGTATGAAGTCGGGGAAGGCCCCTGGGCCGGATGGGTACCTGGCAGAATTTTATCAGGAATTTGCGGAGGACCTGGCACCACATCTGTTGGGGGCGTTTAATGAAGCGCTGGAGAAGGGGGAGTTGCCGGAGACGATGAAGCAGGCATAATCACGCTAATCCCCAAAAAAGGGAAGGATCCAGTGGAATGTGGGTCGTATAGACCCATATCACTATTGAACATGGATGTGAAAGTATTGGCTAAGTTGTTGGCGGGGAGGATGGAGGGGTGTGTCCCGGGAGTGTTTGCAGAAGATCAAACAGGCTTTGTGAAGGGCAGGCAGCTCGCGAGTAATATAAGACGGCTGTTGAATGTGGTGATGAATCCGTCGGGGGCTCTGGTACCGGAGGTGGTGGTGTCCATGGACGCGGAGAAAGCATGTGATCGGGTGGAGTGGCGGTACTTGTTCAAAGTTTTGGGAAGGTTTGGGTTTGGGCCGAGATTTGTGGCATGGGCGCGGTTGCTGTATGTGGCGCCAAGAGCGAGGCTGAGGACAAATGATATGAGCTCACGAGCTTTGACTTACACAGGGGTACGAGGCAGGGGTGCCCGCCTTCGCCACTGCTGTTTGCGCTGGCCATAGAGCCACTGGCGATGGCTCTCAGGGGGTCGGCAGAGTGGCAAAGGATAATGAGGGGACAGAGGGAGCATCGGGTGTCGCTCTATGCCGATGACCTCTTGCTGTATGTTTCGGATCCGTTGGAGAGTATGGGACGGATTATGGGCCTGTTGGGGAGGTTTGGAGGGTTCTCGGGATACAAGCTGAATGTAGGGAAAAGCGATGTATTCCATAAGACATAGGAGTGGAAGTAAGGGCATTCGGCCATTCGAGTCCACTCCACCATTCAATCATGGCTGATTTCAACTCCATTTACCCGCTCTCTCTCCATAGCCCTTAATTCCTTGAGAAATCAAGAATTTATCAACTTCTGTCTTAAAGACACTCAACGTTCCGGCCTCCACCACCCTCTGTGGCAATGAATTCCACAGACCCACCACTCTCTGGCTGAAGAAATTTCTCCTCATCTCTGTTCTAAAGTGACTCCCTTTTATTCTAAGGCTGTGCCCCCGGGTCCTAGTCTTCCCTGATAATGGAAACAACTTCCCTACATCCACCCTATCTATTCCTGGTGAATGTGCTGGCACAGCGGGCTAATTTAGGGGGGCTGCCATTTACAGTATCGAAGGATAGGTTTAGGTACTTGGGGATTCAGGTAGCGAGGGAATGGACGGGGCTCTATAAGTGGAACTTAACAAAGCTGGTGGAGGAGGCCAGGGAGGATCTTAAGAGGTGGGATATACTGCACTGAACGTTGCCGGGGAGGGTCCAAGTGGTGAAAATGAATATTCTGCCAAGGTTCTGGTTAAGGGGCTGGTTTAGCACACTGGGCTAAATAGCTGACTTTTAAAGCAGACCGAAGCAGGCCAGCAGCACGGTTCAATTCCTGTACCAGCCTCCCCGAACAGGTGCCGGAATGTGGCGACTAGGGGCTTTTCACAATAACTTCATTTGAAGCCTACTTGTGACAATAAGTGATTTTCATTTCATTTCATTATCTTTCAGGCTCTCCCGATCTTTATACCAAAGGCCTTTTTTCCGAAAGTGGACACAATCATCTCTGACTTTGTATGCGTGGGGAAGGTGCCGAGGGTGGGGAGGACCCTGCTACAGAGGCAGCAGGGGGGGTTGGCGTTGCCAAACTTGTTTCATTCTTCTTGGGCGACAAATGTGGACAAGTTGCGGCAGTGGTGGGAAGGAGAAGGGGGAGAGTGGGTTAGGATGGAGGAGAAATCTTGTAAGGGGTCTAGTTTGAGGACTATGGTGATGGCAGAATTGCCAATGGCTCCGAGTAGGTATTCAGGGAGCCCAGTGGTGCAGTCCATGGTGAAGATATGGAATCAGCGGAGGAGGCATTTTAGGGTGGAAGGGATGTCGGTGCTAACGCCACTGTGCGAGAATCATGGGTTTGAGCCGGGGGGGATAGATAGTGTATGCAAGAGGTGGAGGGAAGTGGGGCTTGTCAAGTGAGGGATTTGTATTTGGAGGAAGGATTCGCCTGTCTGGAGGAGCTAAGAGAGAGGGTAGAGCTGCCGAGGGGTAGGGAGTTCAGGTATCTACAGGTTAGGGACTTTGCACGAAAGTTCTGGAAGGGGGTCCCTAGATTTCCAGGATACACCCTGCTGGAGCGACTGCTGCTTCCGGATGTGGAAGGGGGGAAGAATTGGGGATATATATAAGTGGCTGGGGGAGCAGGGAGGCGGGCGGGTGGTGAAGATCAAGGAGAAATGGGAAGCGGAGTTGGGAATGGAGATCAATTGGGGAGTATGGAGTGAGGCACTGCGAAGGGTAAACGGGACCTCCTCTTGTGCAAGGATGAGCCTGATACAGTTTAAGGTGGTGCACAGGATGCATATGACTTGGGTGAGAATGAGTGGGTTTTTTCAGGGGGTAGCAAATGAGTGTGAGAGGTGTGGGCGGGGGCCAGTGAATCATGTGCACATGTTCTGGGGTTGTGAAAAATTGGGAAGACTCTGGGCTGGAGTGTTCACGGTCTTAGCCAGGATAGTGGAGGAGGGAGTGGACCCGGTCCCTTTGGTGGCGATATTTGGGGTTTCAGAGAAGCCGGAGCTCATGGAGAGGAGGAAGGCCGATGTCATGGCCTTCGCCTCTCTGACTGCATGGCGACGGATTTTGCTGGAGTGGCGGTCGGCATCGCCACCGGGGGTAGCAGCTTGGTTGGGTGACCTGTATGACTTCCTGCGGTTAGAGAAGATAAAGTATGAGTTAAGGGGCTCAGCAGAGGGGTTCGAGAAAAGGTGGGGGATGTTTGTGACCGTGTTTGAGGAGCTGTTTGTAGCGGGCGGGCGGGGGGGGGGGGGGGGGGGGTGGGGGGGGGGTGGCACTATCCGTAACTAGGGGCAATGGAAATCTGTCATATTAAAAGGTTCACCTGTGAAACGTTTCACACCTGAAACATGTAACGCCTTTTTAATTTTAATCTTCACTCCAGCGTGGGTCACACTGGATTACAAATAAGACAAGGTGGCTATTTTCAGAGAAGTGGGTCTCTCTCCCCATCTGGAGTCACTTCCTGTTACAGACCCTCAAGAAACGGCATTGGTGACAGCCAGGAAGCCCACAGTGATAATCATCCTGGACTGCACATCAGTCACAGGACGCAGCGGTCCAAAATAAATTGCTCCCATGCAGACTCCGTCATGAGGATGGTGTGAGCTGCTGTCAGCAGACAGACAGGAGTCAGACTTGGGCAGAAACTGAGGAGCACCAGAGCTTTCCTCACAGTGAGAGATCATCCCTCTCCTGCCTTGTATAGTGACCCACTGACACTGCCGACACAGGCCCATCACCCTGGAGTGATGCACCTATGGTGATACACCACTGTACTTCCCTAGCATTGTACATAGTTGTATAATAGTTGTGTGTAACGTGGCCCTGTAATCCTGTGTATGGTACTGTGTATTGTACTGTAGCGCTGTAGAGGTTCGGTCACCGGTAGGTAACCTGACCTGGCCACGGAGAGCTCCGCCTTAGCCACTCCCCCGGGAGTTAAGTATAAGACCAACTTCTGAGACCAGGACACATTTTGTCTGGGGTCGTCTGTGTCAGGTAAGCTTCCCATGTAGTGTATTAAAGCCTTAGTTAAAGTCTCACATGTCTTTGTGGTTCTTGACGCTTAGTGCATCAGCACCATAGACACTTGGAGGTAGTGGGGGGCAGAGGGATATGGGAAGGGGGAAACAGGGAGATCGGGGAAGGGGCAGTGTGATAGGGGTGGGGTGCAGAGTTGACGGATACACAGCCTTGTTTCATGTGAATCCCGAGCCTCTGAGGGCATCCCCGGCCCTCCTGGCATGCCGGACCTTGCCGCCCGCCGCCTGTCCTCCATCCTCCAGGCCTCATCGGGCTCGTCCTTCTGCCCCTCCTAGTCCTCCTCAGAGGAGGCCGAATGTTCCTCCTTCTCTTCCTCATCCAGCATATCGCCCCAGGTTGTGGGGGGCACAGCAAACCACCACAAAGGTTCCTTTAATCTGTGGTCTGACATGCAGTAACAAAATTACAGGAAATGATGATCAGTTGGGAGTACAGCTTCTTCAGAGCAACTCCATGAAGTTACTGACCTGGAATGGAGATACTGATGCTTCCTAAATCAAGTGAGTGGCAAAGATCAGTGAACATCTGACCAAATAGGAGTTGAGGGAGGAGATGCACACTTGACCTTTTCCTCGTATAGTCACCCCATCAACGTCTTGTACTCGCAAGACAAAGTGAGAAATGACGAGATAAGACACTGACATTATTTTTGGGCAGGTTGTGAATTAATAATAACTGTCACACATTGTGAAGTATTCACGAACATAAAAGTTCTGGAAGTCTTTATAAATCTGCAGAGAACTTACACGAATAAGATCCATGATAAAATTCCACATACGAATTTTGGCAGCGAGTTTTATCCCAAAACCTCATCTGGTATTACAGTACAAGCTGCTTGAATGCCTGCCAATTTTGCAAAGATGATCACTCTTAATTAATCTGCTCTTTGTCACATTTGTGTTAAAGTTTTAAAAAGCAGCATCTGTATGATGACATGTTGGATAGTTCCCCATGTCTATACACAGGATAACATGGTGATTAATCAGACGATTGGATTGCCAATGTGTTGGATACTATAAGATGGCTAATTATTTAGTTACTAATGAGGATAAATAAAAGACAAAGGGCTAACGTCTGCGCCTCGCGACGCCATACAAACAAAATGAAATTGGGCGGAGAATCTGGCATCCCGGCCAACATCGAGGTGCACGGCCGCCGCTGATTTGGGCGCCATGCTCCGGTTCCTGGCTGGCGATAACAAGGGGCGCGATTCTCCGACCCCCCACCGGGTCGGAGAATCGCCGGCGGCTGGCGTGAATCCCGCCCTCGCTGTGTCCCGAATTCTCCGCCACCAGAGATTCGGCGGGGGCGGGAATCGCACTGCGCCGGTCGGCAGGAATTGCGCCGGTCGGTGGGCCCACCCCCGGCGGTTCTCCGGCCCCCGATGGGCCGAAGTCCCACCGCTGTCAACCCTCGCCAGCCGGCGTGGATTAGACCTCCTTTTGAACGGCGGGACAAGGCGGCGCGGGCAGGCTCCGGGGTCCTGGGGGGTGCCCCCACGGTGGCCTGGCCCGCGATCGGGGCCCACCGATCCGCGGGCGGGCCTGTGCCGTGGGGGCACTCTTTTTCTTCCGCCTTCGCCATGGTCTTCACTATGGCGGAGGCGGAAGAGACCCCCTCCGCTGCGCATGTGCGGGGATGCCGTGAGCGGCCGCTGATGATCCCGCGCATGCGTCGCCCGGCGAAGTCCTTTCAGCGCCGGCTGGCGTGGCGCCAAAGGCCTTTATCGCCAGCCGGCGGAGCGGAAACCGCTCTGGCACGGGCCTAGCCCCTCAAGGTGAGGGCTTGGCCCCTAAGGTGCGGAGAATTCCGCACCTTTGGGGCGGCCCGACACCGGACTGATCCGCGCGTTTTTGGCTCCGGGTAGCGGACATTGCGCCGTTTGCGGAGAATCCCGCCCAAGGTTTGTGGGCCGTGCCAGGGTCGGCATTCAAACCTGGCATTTGCATTCATTTAAATGTGATTATCACGTTTGACCCACTATCCTCCAGTCCTCTGTGATGCTCCGCCCATCTCAGACAGACATGACATGGATGGTGTTTACTACAAGCGGGGACTGGGCGCCATGGCTGCTGAGGGGGAGAGAGAAGATAAGTAAAGTTTTAAAAACTGTTAAAAATTGTCGGACTTGCTGGGGAGTGGCTACCAGAGCCGGGGGAGTAGTGGGGAGCGACTTGCTAATATATCACTGGATTCGGGGTGATCCCTCTGGATCGGGGTGACCTGGGTCAGACCGCCATGGCTGCAGTATTTATTACAAACACACCCCTTTGGTGCTACTCACAGGCCCCAGGCTGCTCACTGTGTCCTGGAAATGTTCACAGAGCCTCTGGTCATTTGGGAATTCACCCAGGCCCCACCCCCTGGAAAACCCTCAGACCCCGGCTGACCCATCACCGGGATGGGCGTGGCCAAGCTCAATCAGTGGCCCACCAGGTGCTGCCACTCCTCAGAAGCTCAGCCCCACTGCGGGGGAATAGCAGAGCTCACCCCAAACACAGGGCCCCTGCACCGTGGCCTCTGGCACCCTCCCTGGCACACTGCCCTCTCACAAGGCTGGGGCCTCACCAGTCACACTATCAGCTACCCCACCCCTCAGGACCACCAGCAGTCTCCAAGCCCTGCCTGCCCACCGCGCCCCTGCTCCCATCCATCCTGCCCCGGACAGGTTGTCACAACCTGTGTGTCACACCCAGGACCCACATCACACGGCAGCCACACTCCCAGCAGACACACATTGCCCTCGCTCACCCCCATCTGTAGGACCTGCCCACACACAGGCCTCTAAGCACAGGGTGGCACAGGGTGACCCTCTCCACCACACAACAACTGGTGGGATAACACACGGCCCACTCAGTGAGGGCACCCGTAGTAAAACCAACTGGAGAGACACGACAGGGACCAGGGAGCGTAATGCTGACACCGATACCCCTGTCAACAGGGATGGGTGGTGAAGATAGAGGCTCCCCAGTGCCGCTCGCTGATGGGGACAGGCGTGCAGTGCGGAAGGCACTGGGTTTGGGAGGGGGGACATGTGGAGGGTGGAGCTGAAGTGCAACTCATGTCCCCCTATGAGCACTGGCTCACAAAGAGTTCTCTTCACCAATTGGAAAGGATTCCACTCGCTGAATACGCGACCAACAGCTGCACATCGTGCACATCTGCACCCAATATCCAGGCAGCCTGCACGATACAACTGTCCTGGCACACTCATCGGTTCCCCACATCTTCTCGGTGTTCTCTCATGTGAGGGGTTGCCTTTTGGGCGACAAGGGTTACTGGCTGCGGTATGGCTTTGATACCTGTCCGGAGGCTCCAGACCGATGCGGAGAACTGATTTAATGATGCCCATGCAGCAACCAGGAGCGTCATTGAGTAGTGCATCAGCGTCCGCAAGATGAGCTTCCGTAGACCAGAGTGCTCTGGTGTGGCGCTCCATTATAGCCCCAGGAGGGTCTTGAACAAAAGCTCAGGATCGAGCCCAGGCAGGCATGGAGCCGGTGGCGTAGTGGTATTGTCGCAGGCGATCTGTTAATGATCTGGGGACCCAGATTCGAATCCCACCAGGGCGGGTGGTGGAATTTAAACTCAATAAAATATCTGAAATTAAAAGTCTAATGATGACCATGAAACATTGTCGATTGTTGTAAAAACCCATCTGGTTCACTAATGTCCTTTAGGGAAGGAAATCTGCCGCCCTTACCCGGTCTGACCGACATGTGACTCCAGACAGCAATGGGATTGACTCTGAAATGCCCTCTGAAATGCAAGCCACTCAGTTGTATTCAGCTGCTACAAAAAAGGAATGAAACCGGACGGATCACCCGGCATTGACCCAGGCACCGGAAATGTCACGGCCAACCCTGCAAAATCCTCCTTACTAACATCTGGGGGCTTGTGTCCAAGTTGGGAGAGCTGTCTCACAACCTAGTTAAGCAACAGCCTGACATAGTCATACTCACAGAATCATACCTGACAGACACCACTATCACCAATCCTGGGCATGTCCAGTCTCACCGGCAGGACAGATCCAGCAGAGGCGGTGGTGGCACAGCGATATACCGTCGAGGGGGAGCTGCACAGGGGGTTGATTCTCGGTAGCCCCGTGCCGAAATCGCAGCCGGCGCGGGGGCAGAGAATCCACTTTCACGCAGTAATCGGGCCGGCGCCGATTCGGCGATTCTCCGGGACCCGAAAACCGGCGTGACCGCGGAGTATGTCGCACTGCTCGGGGCCATTGCCAGAGGCCGGCCCAGTATTCCTCCACTCCCGACCGGCTGAGTTCCCGACGGCGTGGAACTGACCAACTATTGCCGTCGGTTGCGGACTCAGTCCGCGGCTGACCTGGTCGGGGGTGGGGGGATCAGAGACCACAGAGGCGCCCCTAGAGGTGGCCGTGGTTTAGAACTGCGGGGTTGAGGCTTAGGCATGCGGCCGATCGGGGGGGGGGGTCTCATTTTTCTGTCTTGCTCTGCGGTCCGAGTCTGCCATGGGACACGTCGTGGCTCCTGCCGTGCGCATGCGCGGACTCCGAACCGGACGTGCGGGGGCCTGTATCCACAGCTAAAGCTGCGAGATTTACTCCGGGTCACTGCTAGCCCCTGCCGGGCATTGAATTAGCTCAACATTTTTTGAATAGAAATCTCGAGAGTAAAACGCCACCGTTATACGCCGACGTGGGGACATAGTCTCATTTTGGGAGAATGCAGCCCAAGGAGAATGTGAAAACTCCACAGAGTCACGCTTGGCCGGAATTGAACCCGGGTCCCTGGTGTTGTGAGGTAGCAGTGCTAACCACAGTAGGGTATATTATTACAGCAGTCAAAATTGCTTAATCGAGCAAGGTATTCAGAGAATATATGAGGGAGGATACAGGGGAAGCTATGAACCATGGGTAACCTTCAGGAATAGATACTGATGGTAAATAAATTGGGAAATTACCCATCCCCCTGCAGTCATCCTTCACCTTGATTAACAAAAATGCTCCCTCTTTAATTAAAAGTAATAATTTGAAAAAAGACTGGAATATGAAGATTTGAAATTAATTACTCCAAAAAGGTAACAGGGCAGATTTTTTCATTTCAATGCTGGATCTATTCAAAATCAGTTAGTTAGTTCAAAGGACCAAGAAAATCATCTTTGCTAATTGATATAATATAAATAAAAATTGAAGGGTAAATAGAGTCAATGCAGGGTACGTAGTAACAACTCCTTGATTAATGACCGCTCTATAATGTATTGATTCAGATAAATAACAAACGCTAATGTAGCTCTGTCCTTATTAGAAATATCAGCAGCAACAGGTTTCATTGACACAACACCTTTTCTAAATGCAAGGAAATGGCCAGAAGGTATTTGAAAAATACATTAAAAGACCAGTTGCCAAGCTAAAAAGACAGAAATGAGGAAGAGAGACTGAAAGGTTGGTCAATGCATGGCATGGGTCTTAGGAAGGGTTTTGAGAAGGGGTTTAGGGCTGGAAAGGAGGTGGAGTTTAGAGAGGTTTAAATGCATCCAAGGAGGAGCACCCTAGGCAGCGTAACTTTCTGACATCAGTGATGGGTGGGCAAAGGGGGCAGAAATGCACAGGAAGGTCAGTGGCTCAGATCATTTGGGAAGGTTTAGAACTCGAGGACATTGCAGGAATAAGGTCGAACAAAACCAAGGAGAGCTTCAGAAATAAAGATACAAATATTTTAAATGTGTTGCACTGGAGCACCAGGGGCCAGTGGATATTGGTGAGGGAACGTTGGATGCTATTGGACCCATGCTTAAGTTGCCCCATCTAATACTGCCTCCTGTCTGGACATCCCAGAAGCACAGCTTAGCATAAAACTTGATTGTATTGGCTGCCAGTTGCGTTAGTTGAGTAACAGGCAGTCATTGGAATTTGAGCACCGATTGGGTTAATTTCCTGACTGTTTATACCTGTGCCGAGGTGTCTTCACTTAGTTCTGACCATTAAAGGGCACTTTGTAAGAGGCCTGTTAATGGAGCAGGAAGAGTAGCAGAGGCTCCAGACTCACAGAGCGTGAAGGGAAGACAAGGTTGGACATATCTCTGGGTATTTTATTACATTGGTGTTTTAATGGAAAGTGGGGGTGAATTGTCTCATGATGTCGTATTGATGTGGCCTTCAGTGCCTTTCATTCTGACCTGAAACATCTGTATAATCTCTTTTAGTTCTCCGCAAATGAAGCTTCAGCACTCAAAATTTGAGTTTTGTTAAAACCCTATTGTCAAATCAAGAGGCAAAACTCCTCGAATCATTCTTATATTTTAAAGTGTTCGATGACTCACAATGCTCAGTACTTCTCCAATAATACTGGAAAAACAGGTTAACTGTACACTGCAATACAGCTTAGATGATGGAGCGATTCCACCTCCCGCTTGCTCCCTCTTTTGTAAGTTCATCAGTGACATGTCAGCATCATGGGCAAGGCCAACATTTATTGCCCATCCCTAATTATGTTGTTATTAAGTGAAAATAAAAGTCAAATGAATGACATTGAATAATTTAAAAATACAGATTGTAATTTAAAATTGTAGAAAATATATTCTAATTGGTCAGAGGGTTAAGACCTCACACTCTATATTTTTATAAAATATATACAGAGATATTCTCAGCACTAATGTCAAAATAAGATTGGGTAAAACATTTTTTTTAAATAGCATTGTCGGTCTGTAACTCTCGAACAATCCAGTTAATATGGATGTTTCGTAAAAACGTATACCTCTCCATCTCTGAAGGTACGCTAATGACCCCCTGTAGGCTGCAGAGACAAAATGAAAAATGCAATATACAAAGGCTACTTAGCTTTCATAATTGAGGCCTGGGAAACCAGACACAATTTGTCTGCTTGTGCAATGGGCCCCACATCCTCCCTTTAGGAGTTAATGGTTGGAATATTAGCCATTTCAGAGTTCCCTAAATGAATGCACATTGTTTTTCAAAGCCAGAGTGGACAGGTGAGAATCATGTGACAGGAACCTCTAGTTGATGGAACTAGTAATGTTACCTTGTGGTACTGAAGAACCTCAAGTTGCTCCGCCCAAGCTCAATACTTGGCCCCATTTATATTATTTCTGCTGGAACCTCTGCATCATCACCCACAAATAGATTCATCTCTACGTGACTATCTCAATGTGGATGTCATGTTTACTGGAAAAGTGAATTATCGAGCATCAGTTTTCAACCTTCTGACCCCAGTGAAGGAATGCACCATTGGACTTTGATATTGGACTCTGGACTCACATGAATAAATAATTCTTTCCTATGTTATCTCTGACCTGTAAATCTTACTT